>NC_091461.1:83424884-83629884 GCF_027789765.1 Dendropsophus ebraccatus | reverse complement strand
ACTAATATAGAAATCCTGTCAGGAAAAATACTATTAGGGTCTGTTTAACATGTACAGACCTGCAGTGAAAATCTCGCTGCGAGTTTTGCAGCGAGATCCACTACAAGTCAAGGTCCTGGCAGGTCCCAGTACTACATACTCGCAGCGGTCTTTCAGACCACTGCAAGTATGTAATGCAGCCGCCCCCTTAACTCCTTCGGCTCCCGCTCGGCTCTCTGTATATACATTGCCTCCCCTTGCAGCACGGGGTCCCGGCGTCCTGCTCTCCCGCCCAGCCAATCAGTGTGTTGCCCAGACGCAGCCACTGATTGGCTGGGCGGCAGAGAATGTTGTTTTCTTTTTTGTTTGACACAGTGCTCTCTGCTGATACCTCTGTCCGAGAGAGGAACTTTCCAGAGCAGGAGAGGATTTCTATGGGAATTTGCTACTCTTCTGGACAGTTCCTGTCTCAGACAGAGATGTAAGCAGAGAGCACTATGTCAGACTGAAAAAAAAAAAAAAGCATGTCCTGCAGGACATACAGCAGCTGATAAATATGGGAAAACTTGAGATTTTTAAATAGAAGTAAATTACAAATCTATACTAGATTTGCATTTCCAGGGAAATACATAGTGCTTAAAAAGAGCGTCCCTTTAACAGTGACTTCCATTTAAGATCAACTTTAACCCTTGAAACCCTCCCTTTAAGAGCAACTTTGGTATGTCCCTTTAAGAGCAATTTTGTACTGTCCCTTTAAGACCAGCTTAATTACTGTCCCTTTAAAAGAGACTTAGGTACCATCCTTTGAAGACCAGCTTAAGAACTGACCCTTTAAGAGCAACTTGGGTACCGTCCCTTTAAGAGCGACTTGGGTACTGCCCCTTTAAGAGCGACTTGGGTACCGTCCCTCTAAGAGCGACTTGGGTACCATCCCTTTAAGTGCAACTTAGGTACCATCCCTTTAAGAGCGGCTTGGGTATCGTTCCTTTAAGAGCGACTTAGGTACCGTCCCTTTAAGACCGACTTGGGTACCGTACCTTTAAGACCGACTTGGGTACCATCCCTTTAAGTGCGACTTAGGTACCATCCCTTTAAGAGCGGCTTGGGTATCGTTCCTTTAAGAGCGATCTAGGTACCGTCCCTTTAAGATTGACTTGGGTACCACCCCTTCAAGAGCGACTTGGGCACCGTCCCTTTAAGAGCGACTTGGGTACCGTCCAATTTTGAGCGGCTTGGGTACCGTCCCTTTTAGAGCAACTTATGTAATGCCCCTTTAAGAACGACTTGGGTACCGTCCCTTTAAGAGCGGCTTGGGTACCATCCCTTTAAGAGCGGCTTGGGTACTGTCCCTTTAACCCCTAGACAACCCTGGGCGTACCTGTACGTCAAGCGGTCGCTAAGGAAGTTCAGAGCGGGGCCGTGCTCTATATGTAGCCCGGGGCCGTGGCTATTAGCAGGCACGGTCCGATTGCCGTGCCTGCTAATTAAGTATTCAGATGCAGCTGTCAAAGTTGACAGCTGCATCTGAATACTTATTGCAGCCCATTCCCTGGTGTCTAGTGGGCGGATGCGAGAGATTTAGGGCGTTGCTCATGGCCGGAGAGCAACGCCGGACCCTGCCCAGTCCGCCCCCTGCTGTTCCGCCCAATATGCATATTCATACATGCATAGTGGGCTCTATATACACCGACTGTGCAGGGAAGCAGGGCCAGACACTGGACTGGCAGCCCTCCCCTACAGATGAAGCAGTACAGGACCCCTTCACCTGCTCCGGCCGCCGCCGCCTCCTCCTCCACTGCTGCCATCAGCCGCTGCTTGCGGGACCTCGGGGCGTCAGTCATGTGCCTGCTGTGCACTCCTGACTTGTCCGGCTTATGCACTGAGGACCCACCCCCAACCGGGGCTTCTGACAGTCGCTGCTCCCAGTGCCCTCCAAATATATTCATTAAATACATTTATGGGATACTTTGGGGAGCAAGGACACTTGCTCCCCAAAGTATTCCATAAATGTATTCAATTAAAACATACTGTACATAACATTTTTACATACACATCCATTGATTCAATAGAGTGTCCCGCAGGGGCGCACTATATATAGAAGTCAATGGTACTCATTGACTTCTATATATAGTGCGCCGCCTGCTGGACACTCCATAGGAATTACACCCTTTGTCATGACGTCACTGTTTCTGAGAGAATTCTAACACTCCATGATCTAATAAATTAAGGGAAATAGCAGTATATGTGCATTTCCCATAATTAATGTACATTAGAAATTTTTGTCTAACTTTCCATAAGTAATAACATATTAAAAATACTTTTGGCAGGATTTCTCTTTTAACATAGTATGAAAGACTCATGATTCTGAAGTCACAGTTTCCATTTATTGGCTTGATTCTATCTGCATTACATAGTACAAAACAGGCTGAGCAAGCTGTCAGCGTTAGTCCAATGTTCTCACCTGCTGCGCAATGTTTCAAAGCCAGTAGTAAGAGGTCTCTGCCCCTTGAAACATTGCCTAGCTCTGACAGTGAATCGCATGCACAGTCCATTTTCTACTATGTAATGAAAGCAGATGGAATCAAGCCAAGAAATGGAAACTAACTTAAGAATCTTGAGTCTTTTATACTATTATAAAGTGTCACTGTTGTTATAACTTTCAAAATCTAAATCAACAGTAGATGTGATATAAAGCAAATTTGCTATTTACATTATTATTTTTTTTAAGTTATCATGGAAAACACAGCACTGTGTTCTGACTTTTCTTTTCTCAAGAAGTCAGAAAACAGGAAGCCTAGTGTTTCTCAGGCCATCTGAGCGCTCAGAGAGATCATAGTCATGTGCCTGATGGACACATTGAGCAGTGACTCTCTGTGCTGGCCAGAATCTCTGTGTTTATCCTGTTTTTTTCAACTGGCACAAGTCTAAAAATGCTGCTCTACAATGCACACTGCCCCTGCAAAACATTGCATAAAAGGCATGGAAGCCCTTTGTATAACACTCCATGGAAGGCTTTGCATAACATGAGGTCTACAGTCCCCAGTCCTTGCAAGGCATTGCATACCAAGACATCCACAGTCCCTGCAGGACACTGTATAAGGCTGGGTTCACACTTAGGAATAGATGAGGAATTAGGCGAGGAATTGAAGAGGAATCCGCTCTTATTTCAGCTTGAAATTACTCCCGTAAAATATGTACAGAGCAATGTCCCATTGTGTTCAATGACATTTCTGCTCTGTTGTTCACACTGCAGAATTTCCAAGCAGAATTTTCTGCCGCTGATCTGCTTTCTGCCCAAAGAAGTGACATGTCAATTCTTTGGGCGGATTCTGCTAGAGGAATCGTATAGAAGTCTATGGGGGCTTAAATTCTACTTTAATTCCACTTGAATTCTAAATTCCTCAGTGTGAAACCAGCCTTACAGGGCACTTAGAGTGTGACTTACCATCCCCAGTCAATAGAGAGCAATACAGTGCACCCACAGTCTCATGTCCTGTAGAGCATTCTATAACAATGCACCCTTAGTCCCTAGAACCTGTAACAGCATTACAGAACAGTACACCCAGAGTCCCAAATCAGTGCACTACTCTACATTACTAGGAGGACATTGCACCTAGAAGCCCCAGTTCCTGCAAAACATTACATACATGCAGGGCGTCACATAATAAAGTGGGGCTTACTTCTTGTTCAGCCTAAGCCACTAACCCTGGATGAATACACAATCTATAGCTAACTCCAGAAAATCTCCTCTCTGCTGCTGAGCCCCCAGCATACTGAGAGAACTCCACCTACACAAGAGGCTGGGTTTGTGGGCATGACATCATTAAAGGTCCTTTAGCCTACTAGGAAATCGCATATACTGTTCCCCAAACCTCCTGATTGTATGAATGATAACTCCCAGAATCCTCTTTCGGGAGATGACTACAATCCCCAGAATGCTGTTCTCTCAGATTTTTTTTTATTTTGTTACAATTTCCTGTGTCACAGGGCAGATGTACATTGCTGTGTATAGCTCATCTTGGAGCCTCCCGGCAGGTAATATCTCTGGATCTGTGTATGATACATTACTGCTTTATTATTTATCATGACTATAGCAAAGACATATCATTGGAAACCAATAGTAAAAAGAACCATGATTATAAAGTATATTACAATATATAAGTTATATTATGATTCTGAATGTATTATTACACGTAACACTGAATTATTGTTGTTGTTTTTTTAACTAGATCACTCACTTTTTAGATTATTATTAATGTAATAGTATCTTATTTCTAGTATTCATGCCAATTATTTCATTCCATTCCATTCTGTAAGCCCCAGTACACCTCATTGTTTATATTAATTCCCTTATGCCACCAAATGGGACATCTGAATGTAACTTAACTGTAGCAAAAATTTTTAATCTAAACAGGGAAGCTACAAAGCTATAATAATATCCCTATTTATAAAGCATCATCATATTGCACAGAGCTTGTCATCACTCAGATTGGTTCCTGTCCCCAGTAGGGCTCACATGTAATAAAATACCTCCCAACTTTTTGAATGGACAAAGAGGGACACTTGTGGTTCAGTGTAGAAAAAAATTACAGACATTTCTTTACTTATAATCTAATAAGTAAATCTATAATATACTTATATTCTATACCTTTTGAGGCTATGTTCACACTGCGTAAGAGACCGGCCATTCCGTGACCCTGGCCGGGTCACGGAACAGCCGGTCTCTGGCCGGATCATCTCGGCCGGGTGATCTTTCGGCCGCAGAGCTCTGATGCGGGTGCATCAGCGCGCACCCGCATCAGAGCTTCCCATAGCACACAGTGAAGCGAGCGGCCGGAGCCGCTCGCTTCACTGTGTGAACTGACAGGGCTTTCTGCGGCCGGAATTCACTGAATTCCGGCCGCAGAAAACTGACATGTCAGTTGTTTGCGGCGGCGTATGGGATCCCGGCTGGAGCGTGTACGATGTGTGTACACTCCGGCCGGGATCCCATAGAACAACAGGCATTGTTTCACCGCGGTAAAAGTACGGCCGTTGTTGCCATCGGCAACAACAGCCGTTCTTTTACGTAGTGTGAACATAGCCTGAAGGATGAAGTCACACATAAAGGATCTGCTGCAGATTGATGCATGCGTTTAGTTGCATTAATATCTGCAAATCTGCAGCAGATTGTGTATGTGTGACTGCATCCTTAGGTCCCCTTCACACATCAGTAACCTAGTATGTAACTGCAGACCCACAACTGTGGACAGGATTACAAATGTGTTTCAGTAAAGGCCCCATTACACGAAGCGATTATTGGCCGTATTCGGACGATAATCGCTTAGTATAATAGAAGACATCGACCAGCCGACATGCATATTGTCGGCTGATCATTGTCTTTCAACAGGCTGAAACGGCAACGATTAGCCTGGCAGCGATCTGCTGCCATTGCGCCGTGTAATAGAAGTGGTAGCAGCAGACCGCCGCTGTCTCCTCTAGGCTGCATGGACGATCTAGCAATCACCCAGTTAGCCCCCACGTTGCCCCCGGCTCTTACCCGCTCCTCCTCTCGGGGGAACGAGGAGCAAGCGAGCGCTAAACTGACAGGTTGGCTCATTTCGCATAATAAATGTATATTGGTGATTTGTAACTTTTGGGGGGCAATACAATACTTTAATAAAATTTTTCTCCAGACTTCTCCTTTAATAATTTTTTTGCGACATGGATCATGTCCCCAACATAGATTCGTAACAAATACACGTGTATGGTGCCATAGAAGTCAATGAGTCTGCATGTGTGAAAGGGGCCCACATTTCATGCAAATATAACAATTTTTAGACGCCATCGTGCACCGCATGATGGAATATTACGCAAGTTTGGGTCTATTATAAAGTAAGAAACCAGACACTTTCTAGAGCAACATAGAAAGTATATTAAAGGGGTAGTGCGGCGCTAAGAAATTATTCACAGAATAATACACATTACAAAGTTATACAACTTTGTAATGTATGTTATGTCTGTGAATGGCCCCCTTCCCGTGTCCCAACACCCCCACACGTGTACCTGGAAGTGTGGTGCATTATACATTACCTGATCCATGTCGCGCATGTCCACCATCTTGTGCCAGGACGTCATCCTCGGACGGACGGCCGAACCGCTCCGACCGTTCCTAGTGCCGGCCGCCTTCTGCAGCGTCATCAGATGCTCAGCCGCGATTGGCTGAGCATAACTGTGCTCAGACAGTCGCGGCTGAGCAGCTGATGACGTGAATAATTGTTTACCGCCGCACTACCCCTTTAATGCCACTCTCATTTCTAGGTAAATAAGAGGGACATGTAAGGGCATAGAAGGACAGAGGGACATGGGTCAAAAGTAGAAACTGTCTCTCCAAAAGAGAGACACTTGGGAGGTATGTGTAATACTGCTTACCTGTCTGTCCCAATTCTAAAACCATGAAGAATCTTTTTGTTTTTTGGGGCAGTACATGATACCGATCGCTATTGAAGGATTAATGGCTGACATCGGAGTGATCACTGGCATCAGTCATTAACAGTGAGTGGTGGCTGATGATAGCACCCATCACTCACTAGCTTTGAAAGGAGTTTAGCTTAGCATGCTAAAGTAAAGGGCCTGTGCTGTAACTCTATGTCACATATGGCCTAGGAGTTAGCCATGCTGTTAATATATTTTCTTTTATATACAGATACAGGTACCTCATGTTTGATTACGTCAATAAAGGGCTGATCCCATTTGTGGAGTCTTAATGATGGACAAGGGCAAGAGTCTGATGACTGAGAAAATATTAAATCTCACTTTGGAGATCATTTATCTACTGACTGGAGAAGTAAGTTATCTGGGGGTAATATTATTTGACATCAAATGAGATTAGAAGAATTCTTAAAATATTCCATTTATGTTGATTAAAAGGGGTCTTCCATTTCTCATCTAACATAGTTAAAACTTTTAGAGCTCGTCATGTTAGATATGTTTTGCAATTTATTCAGCAAACTTTCCTCCTTCTCCTGATATGGTGCTCTTTTCCTCCACTTTTTGACAGCTCGCAGTTTAGGTTACTGACCACTCTGCTCTAAAAGCAATGGTCTGGCTGGTAAATATATAGGTATAGTATACATAGTTATATACTATACAGTATACATACAATATATCCCTATACATATACACTATAAATATATTTACTGCTTTTTTGGTATTCTAGACAATGAGTTCTCAACAAGAGAAAAAAACAACTCTCTGATGTATTGATAGCCACCAATCAGAGCTCAGCTTTTATTTTATCACAGGTCATTCATATATGAAAGCTATGGGTAAATAAGACAGTGTTTGTCTTAATACAGATTGGTAAATATGGGTCCTGATGTTTATTTCCTTCAATCAGGATTCCACAGTAGTGAAAAAGTCATCAGGAAAGCCAGTCATCACCAGCAACTGCAGACATATGTCAGAAGGCTGGAGCAGAACAGTAAGCCCCTCAATGGAGTCTTCATCTCATTCATTGATACATGAGAGAAGCAAGATTCTGGATCTCACCAATAAGATCATCAAGCTGCTGACTGGAGAGGTGAGTGCTGCAGGGAATGCTGGGACATTCTTCAGTATGTGCCAGAATAATGACTGGTTCATTGTGTGTGTCAGGTTCCTATAAGATGTCAGGATGTCACTGTCTATTTCTCTATGGAGGAGTGGGAGTATTTAGAAGGACACAAGGATCTCTATAAGGATGTCATGATGGAGAACCACAAGCCCCTCACACCAACCGGTAAGACTGAATATAAAAGAAATGAGCAGTTACAATCATCACTTGGTTAAACCCATCATCTAGACAGTTTATTTAATCACAGTGTGTGTGTGTGTGTGTGTGTGTGTGTGTGTGTGTGTTATGAATCCACAGATGAATCCAGTAAAATATATTCACCAAAGAGAGGTCCCAGTTTTGAAGATGGTCCTGAAATAAACCACAGCATCCCTCAGGAATGCCAGGTAGACTGAGACATTTTTACATAACAAATAATGTGAAATTTAAAGCGTACCTGTCATTTAAGAACCAGAGCTGGACTGTTTGCCAGTAGTAGACACACAAGTAGTTCCCCCTCCCACACTGGGTTGATAATTCACACGATATAGTACTAGATGGAATATGGGGAGGAGAAAAAGTTACTGATGAAGTCTGCTATTAAAGCCAGTTTTCCCCTTACAACAGGCAGCGGACAGCAGATGGATGAGACACCTAGTGGCCAAGACATTAGAGCTTATTTGGGGGGGGGGGGGGGGGGGGGTAAGGAGCAGTGATGAGTGAACTTGCCGAGTATTTGGCTTCTAGGACTCCCTAGGGATGCATCCAACTTATCCAGCTTCCGGGAGACAAATGCCAATTGTTAAGGAGTAATTTTATATTAATGAAGTTATATAAAAATATCTTAGGAATCACATTTTTTTAATGATCGTGCCCATTTGAGATTGAATAATTATTCGTGAATGTTTTTTTTTTTTTAATTCTTGTTCTGTGGATTATCTAGGCTGATAGTTTAGTTGGTATTAAATCGGAAGTTATAGAAGGGATGGAAGAGACGTTTGCAAGACATGATCTACAGTGGACAAAGGAGACCCTTATAAATTCCAGCATAGGTAAGTGATGAAGACATAGAGAAAGAAGTACATTTATTGTTCTACCTCAATCATAGTTACATAGTTACATAGTTAATACGGTTGAAAAAAGACACATGTCCATCAAGTTCAACCAAGGAGGGGATGGATACAGGGAAGCGGGAGGGGTGATAGGTTCTATACATATGCATTTATATTATTTTGGTCTAAGAACTTGTCTAGCCCTGTTTTGAAGCCCTCTACTGTTTTTGCTGTGACCAGATCCTGTGGTAGACTGTTCGCTATAGCACTTTTCATGCTACAACATCTGCTGTTAGATGAAGCTAATAAAGAAGGCATATTGTTCCAGGGGTGGTGGTCTAGAGACATTAGTACTACTGCCCTTTCTTGAGAACATGGTATTGGGTTTGAGAACTGATCCTCACACGTTCTGTGTTTTTTTTCCAAATGAATGTAAACATTTCTGCCAATACTTATGCCACTCTTAGGCCCTTTTCACACATCTGTTTATCCTGTCTGCATTTGCAGACCCGCCCATGCGGACAGAATAAGGACCCATTGTTTTCTATTGCCTCCTATGGGCCATGGTCCACATTAAATGAATGTGTCCACTGTCTGTAGTTGCGGGTTCATGGCATGGACAGCGCTACAGATGTGTGAATCAGGCCTTACGCAGTGCAGTACTGCACCGATTATTTATGCAATTAATTCACAGCTTACAGCTGATTCAATACAGGCTAAAATTATTAGCAAAACATAAGTCACCTGAAACTGAGTATAGCACTTTTTCCCAGCTGATCAGCTGTTTGGCACCTGCACTACAGGAAGAACAAGAGTCAGAAGCAGCAGTGCTGGGTGCTGCAGTATCGTCTCCTATTCAGTGGCCGTCACTACACAGGAAACAGAGCCAACTGCTTCCAGCTCTGTTCTGTAATGCGGGCACTGAACAGCTGATTGTTAGGGGAGATGGGTGTTGGTACCCCGCCAACTATTGAATGCCTATCCTGTGGATAGTCCACAATATATGTATGTCTCTGTAAAGTGTCTCTGCTGCTTCTGCAAACAATACTTCCTGTTGTGAGGTAATTGTGAGTTGTCTGACCAAGGTATCCAAGGGTTTCCTGCAAGTACTACCTTCTTTAAAGAGGATGTACCATCAGGTACATCGTCTTTAATATGACCCACAGATAGAACGGCGCTGTCACGGGGAAGCCGGTGCCGCGGTCCGTTTTTCATTCCCGTGTACGGCGCCGTACTATCCATGGGTACCGAGCCGGGGCTGAAGCACAGGAGGCGGGGCCCAGTGGGAGGAATCTCCCGCCCCTCTATGACGTGGCTGCATTAATTCTAATGGAGCCGCGTCATAAAAGGGAGGGAATTTCCTCCCACTGGGGGGGCGGCCCGGCCCGCCTCCTGTGCTTCAGCATGGGCCCGATACCTGTGCATAGAACGGCACCGTACATGGGAACCGGGCCGCGGATCGAAAAACGGACCGCAGCACCAGCTTCCTTGTGACATCGCTGTTCTATCTGTGGGTCATATTAAAGACGATGTACCTGACGGTACATCCTCTTTAAGTATCTACTCAGCTGTGCCTGCCTGTTCTCCTCTTCTCACCTTCCATGTGTAGTTAGGCAGCCTTCCTTGGTTTCTTCAACTGCATCCCATAGGGAACCTAACTCCCAGTTATAAGCCCTGTATGTTCTTGACTTCAATGTGCTCAGCAGCATTAATTTCTTACCATACCCCCCTCAAACTAATGGCTACCTAGTTCTGGACAAATAGGGCTTATGCTCACACTCTGTAATCCACGAAGCATGAAGCTGCTCAGTAGACTCTGAGCTCTTCCGGTGTCATGTATCAATATGATGCTAGAATAGCTGAAAGTGTTCAAATCTTCACTGGACTTTACTGATACAGCCGCACGACTGTATTAGTGAAGTCATACGCAGATTCAAACACTTTCAGGTCTCCCTGCATCATATTGATACATGACACCAGGAATCCACTGCACAGCTTCATGCTCCATAACCTCCATGGATTACAGAGTGTGACAGTAAGGCCTTAGGATTGTTTCTCTATGTGGTCCCAACTCCCAGTGTTGTGTAATAACATGAACATCCTATAATACCCTGCTGCAAGTTTTTACCGCTTTTATGAAATACCATTTGGACAATATGCACAATATGCCTTCTGTGCCCATTCAACCGGGATAAAACCTACACCACATCCTATTGCAGCCTTGATGCTCCCACAAATATCTCTTCTCTGTAACTACATTTTTTCCAGCAGTACTGAAATACCTTTTACCGGCTGCATGTGTACTGCACCGATTATGGCAGCCTAGGAGCCAACCTTGATCTACAACCAGAGTTCACACAGGGCTAACCAGAAGTCCTTTGGGCTGTAAAACACAAACACCACAAAAAAATGAAAGGACAAAAAAAAAAAGGTAATTTAGGGATGCTATAACTGAAACACTGTGTTCCACCTACCTGCTGAAAGAAAGTAAGCTCAATATATAAGCTTGCTCAGCCTGGTTGCAACTAAGCATCTTCTGGGGAAAGTACCGGTAATTTTTTTTTTCCAGTCCAGTTTGGAAATGTTTACCACAATCACTTTTTGTGACACAGAATGTCAGAACAATATTGAATACAGTGAATATTTAAACTGTGTCAGAGCTCCCTGCATCATTATGAATCATGTTGGGAGCTCCAAGATCTCGTCTGCAGAATATTGTCCGTGCATGGACCATATATTGTGAATGTGTGAAAGAGGCCTAAGGCTATGTTCACACTACGTAAAAATACAGCTGTTGTTGCCATCGGAACACTGCCTCTGCTTCTATGGGATCCCGGCCGGAGCGTACATATATCGTATACGCTCCGGCAGGGATCCCGTGCTGCGCCCGAAATAACTGACATGTCAGTTTTCTGCGGCCACAATTCAATGAATTGCGGCCTTAGGAAACCCTGTCAGTTCACACAATGAAGCAAGCGGCTCCGGACGTTTGCTTCATTGTGTGCTATGAGGGTTCTGATGCTCCCACATCAGAATCCTGCGGCCAAAAGATCATCTGGCCGGTACTTAAGTACTGGCCTGGATGATCCGGGCAGAGACCAGCCGTTCCGTGACCCGGCCGGGGTCACGGAACAGGTGGTCTCATCCGTAGTGTGAACATAGCCTAATACTGTATGACTGCTTTTAAAAGTTTTCTGAAAATGTTAATATTGACAACATTCTTATCTCCCCACAGCAGATGGGCTGACTTACCAGAATACGTTGGAGGGACGTCTGATTTTAACACCAGATTATGAAATAGAAGATAAGGACAACTTAGTTTCTCCAGGAGATATCATTACTTCAATTATATACCCAGCATTTCATAGCTCAGAGCTATCACCAGATCCCTTTTTCCCTGACAAACTGAATATAATTATACCTGGTACTCCTCATAGAGATAATAACATGTTTCCTTGCCTTGAATGTGGAAAATGTTTTAACAAAAAAGTGAGCCTAGTTTCTCATCTGAAGAGCCACTCAGCAGAGAAACCATATGCGTGTTCTGAATGTGGTAAAAGTTTCACTCATAAATCGGTACTGGTCCGGCATCAAAAAATTCACTCGGGGGAGAAGCCGTTTGTATGTTCTGAATGTTGGAAGTGTTTTGTACAGAAATCTGATTTAATCTATCATCAGAGACTTCATACTGGAGAGAAACCGTATCCGTGTTCAGATTGCGGGAAGTGCTTCAGTCACAGATCGGTACTTGTCCGTCATCAGAAAATTCACACTGGGGAGAAGCCTTATGTTTGTCCTCGTTGTGGAAAGTCTTTTATACAGAAAACTCATTTGAAGAGACATCAGAAAATCCATACTCGTGAAAAGCCATATCTGTGCTATGATTATGGGAAATGCTTCAGCAAAAAGGCCAGCCTCATGTCTCATCCTCAGAATCACACAGTTGACTGCCCATTCCCTTACTGTGAGTGTGAAAAATGTTTCATCCAGAGATCTGAACTTATTTATCATCAGAGACTTCACACAGGCTAAAACTCCTTTCCAGGATTTTTACATGATTTGCGATGTATATCAGAAAATCTTGTACAGACTAAAGCCCCTATTACACTGGTCGTTTAGAGGAGCAAACGAGCGCTCTCAGCGCTCGTTTGCTCCTCAATCCCCGCTCGCTGCCGCCGCTATTGATCGCGGCTGCAGCGAGCGGGTGAGTGCAGGAGGGGCGGCGGGGGGGCTGCCCGGGTGATCGCTAGATCGTCCGGGTAGCCCATAGGATATAACAGCGTCTGCTGCCGACGCTCCTATTCAATGGAGCGACGGCAGCAGATCGCTGCTATATCAGTCGCTTGTTTTTCAACATGTTGAAAAACAAGCGACTGCAACGATCAGCCGACATGAACGATGTCGGCTGATCGTTGCACTCTATTCCACGGGACGATTATCGTCCGTAGCGGCCGATATCAGCCGAATACGGACGATAATCGTTCCGTGGAATAGGGCCTTAAGCTCAGCTTTCAGGTTCTTCACATACAGAATTGTTCTACATACAGAGACTTCATAAAGGCCAGCATCCTACTTATTTTACATGGGAAATATTCTAGTTACAGAGATTTTATATAGGCTAGGAATTGCTTCCAGCTTCCTAATAGGGCAAATTTTGTAGATACAAAAAAGCTAAACTCTTCTTCCAGGTTCTTCAAGTGCCATATGCTGTGTCCACACTTAGTATTTTGGTCAGCTTTTGTTTTTACCTAGACCAGAAGTGGGACTAAAACAGAAAAGGTGCAAATCTTTCCATTATATTTTTTCTCTGTCAGTACCAGTCCTTGTTTGGGCTAAAAATATTGACCAAAATAGTGTGTGTGCATATGGCCTTACTATTTCATATACCTCCTGATACTATTTTGATGTGCAGGTGATGCAGTTATTGTCCTAAAAAACAACTTTTAAACTCGCCGTGCCCAAAGGGAGTATTTGTGCCCTAACTTTGCACCACCCCTCCGTCCCTCCTCCCCACCCTCTTCATCATTAGGAATTCCACAGAAACATTTACTCCTGTCTGAACATTGCACAGCTGCTTAACGATCCAGCCCATGTGCCGTGTTAACACAGCTGATGAATAGGAGGCAATCTGCCTGGAGCATTCCTAATGATGAGGAGGGTGGGGAGGAGGGACGGAGAGGGTGTGCCAGCCTAATGCATACACAATCGAGGCCACGCCCATTGGGCAGGGGGCTGCCAGTTTAAAAGTTGTTTTTTAGGACAATGACTGCATCACCTGCCGAACGGACTGCAGGACAGATCTTGGATTAAAAGCAGCTATCTGACAGTACAAGCACTTTGGGGGGGGTCAGATTGTGGGTACAGAGTCGCTTTAAATGACAACTCCGGCAGGGGGGCGGAATGCTTCCCATTCCCCACTGTGGGTAACATCACGACACTGGCTGAAACGTCACTAAAGGGTGGAATTTAGCCCTCTCAGCCAATCAGTAACTGCAGTGGTGTCCCGCCCCAGTAACTGACTAGCTGAGCAGAGCATCCATCAGCCAGGTCGTGACATAGCAGAAGGGAAGATATGCAGACTGTCGGCGGCATCCAGGAGAGGGACACTGCATTGCACGGGCACCAGGAACGGTAAATATACCTTCTTTACTATGTTCCCCCACCCTCTTCCTGGGTGATTTAGCCCCTCCCCCACCCACCAGACTTCTCCTTTAATATGTAGGATATACCATGAGCTCATTGGTGACTGCATAAATTATATTCTGGAACAGAGATAAAGCTGATGAGGTTGACATTAGGTCTAGTATTGTTTTCAATTCCCGAGCAATAACGCATCAAACAAAGGGGGAAATTTATCAATCATTCTTAAAGCGTAACTGTCATATTTATTTTTTACTGCAGAAATCAGTACTATAAGCGTTTTTAAGAAACTCTGTCATAGGTTTTATCAGCCAAAAAAGCCTCCTTCTGTACTTAAGAAGCAATCTCCCAGCCTCCCCCCCTGACTTCTTATCTGTGCATTATCAGGCGTCTTCATTACAGAGAAGCCAGTGAAGACAGGCTCTGCTCTCTCCATTCTATCCTTATGGAGGGGGGAGGGGCCGAGGGAGATGAGGGAGCAGGTTGAGGTGACATGAAGGTCAGCTCTTTGTAGACTCTCTGGGCACCTAAAAGGCAGGATTCTGGGGTCGGAAAGGTCAGTGCTTATCTATGAACTTACTGAGAGAAGATTGCAGGGTGTTGTGCTTTGCAGGACTGCTCCGTGCTCAGTCACTCCTAACAGCCCCTCCCCTCTCCATAGCCACATAATGGATACAGAAATCCTGCTGCTTCTGAAGGGAGGGGGGAGGCTGGGAGATTGCTTTTTCAGTACAGAAGGAAACTCTTTTGGTTTATAAAACCTATTACAAAGTTTCTTAAAATCGCTTGAACTGTTGATATTTAATGTTTTCGAAAAAATTACCCTGAAATGACAGTTACGCTTTAAAGTAAGATTGTCCTTTGTTGCCTATAGCAACCACTCACAGCTCAGCTTTGAAATATTCATGAGCCCCAGTAAAATAAAAGCTGTGCTATGATGGGTTGCTATGGTCAACAAATAATATTGCTACTGTAAAGGTGGCCATACACTTTCAATAACTGATGGTTATTGGTTATCTTTCCAGTCTGGCCCATCCTCCCCATACACACACATGTTTGGCCCTGCAGAGTGATCCCTTGTTCTCTATGGGGAGCGTTAGGCCAAAGCCAGAGAGCTTTGGCTGTAACTGATCTCGACCAGAACAAAGGGGTCACGCTCAACCCGTGTGTGTGATTTTTTCTGTCTATGATTGGTCGGGAGAGCGGCAAGTATGGACGACAAAAGTATATGGTGTGTAATTCACTTCTATTACATGAATTAGTCCGTTTGTCTGCAGCACATCCTGACTTACACCCTGAAAGCTGCATAAAAATCCTCACTTCCTGGTTTACTTTTTCTCCACTCCTCTGTCCTCCCCCTTCCGTCTGAGACCAAAGTCACATGAAACACTTCATCTGTAACCCGCCCAAAACTGTTATCACACCAATCAGCTCCTGGCCAAGGGGCGGGGAGACAACGGAACAGTGACAGCCTCCTGAGCAGTATAGGGGAAAGGAGATATAACTGTTTTATCTCTCTCTCTTTATAATCTATTTATGTAGATGGTTAGATAAACAGATAAAGGCAGTAGAAGTACACAGCACACCGAAGTTGTGGAAAAAAAAAGTGGTTTATAGTCGTTATCAAGCTTGATAACGACTCTGTGAGAGAGTAGAAACGTAGCAGTGCTTTCACGTGCTGTTTGAATGGAATAAACCACAATTTTTTTTCCACTTCGCTGGTGTGCTGTGGACTTCTACTGCCTTTAGATTCCTGTTCCATTACCAAGGTCTTTGATCTGCGTGCACCCATCTACCTATTTTTTCTGGATGTGCTGCTTCTTTTGTATATCTTTAGATAGACAGATAAGTTTTGTTTGCAGTGTAAAGCAGAAGCAGATTGAGCCAGTGATGGGCAATCACTACATGATGAGGCAGATACTTAGAAGTTGGTTCCGAGGTGCAAGGCATGTTGGGAAATGTAGTTTTCTGGCCCGCCCCATCTTGGATATAGACCTGCTTTTAGAAAAACCTGTAACTCAGGATCTAGGTTTGGGAGCATTTCATTTTTAATAGCAATTTTTTGTCATTTATTGTAACTGGAAATTGTCTGCTAATAGAAACAAGGTGAACTTTCTGTTTCCATTTATATTAGATCTATCAGAATCCGTTTAACACTAGTCTTACCTTAGAGATGTTGATATCATCTTCAGGGACTATTAAACCACCTGCCTGGGCTACTAAAACCAACTGTGAAATTGCAAACAGATTGATAAATACCTGTGACTCCAGCATAAAAAGTTTGGTGAAAGCAGAACGTAGGGATGTTACTATAGGTTTACTTCTGACCATTACACAAAATACAGGACATTTAAAGCATGAGTAAAAGTAGAATTAGAGAAATAAAAGCAGTAGGAGCTTTTTTTTTTTTACACAAGATATTGAGGAGTCTCTTAATCTTCAGGCTATGGGCACACAGTTTTTTGCAATGTAAAATAGCCATTTTATGACTCACAAACGCCCCGAAAATGGCCATATTTTTCCTATTTGCATTCCACTGAATCCAATGGAAATACAGTTCCCTGTGGACACTCTTACAAATGTTACAGCTGAAAAGTTAAGCAACAGGGCCTTTTTTATCCTAAAGGCAAACATTACTTGAGGCTCAAATGCCCCAGAAATGGTGTGGGAACATAACCCTACCTGATCTTACCTTGAGAGGAACATGTACAACAATGGGCGATACAACTGTCAAGGCAACTAACTATATGGCATCTAAAAAAGTCATAGGTGCATAGGTCCTATTCCAGTAAATAAGACCCATACACCTTACTTAGGCATCATATACTGCTGCTTAGGACCAGTTCACACATTGCATAAATATATGTTACAAAATGTTGGATTCTAGACTCAATTTAGGCACATGTTTGATGCAAATGAAAAAAAAACTATACATGTCTAGAATATGGTGCAAATTTTAGAAATAGGAATATGGAAGAGATGACGGTGGCACACTAGTTGACAACTCCTGTGAAAGCTGTAGGGGAGCCCTATTGGTTGCCAACTAGAAATATCTAAGTACTTTAAAGTGTTGGTCCAGACACACATGTAGACATGTGGCAGCAGATAAATTGCTGCGGAAAGTTTACTTGGTTTGTGATAGAAACCGTTTTGGCGAATACAATGTAAATAATTGTGGAATTGTATATAATAATAGTAATAATTACAATCTTGAAATGTGCATTGGTACTGTTATATGGGGCACATGTATGGTCTTCTAGTCTTTGTATTAATGTATAGCAATAGTGTACACACAAGAGAGTATTATATTCACTGTCCTTCAAAGACAGTCTGCCAGTTGTCCTGAATTGAATCTTTTCTTGAAACTCTGTAAAACTGCAATTTTGTAAGTAATGCATGTATTTACTAAAGCAGATGTGCCAGGCAGGGCCGCCGATAGGGCAGTACAAGTGGTACTGCCGTATGGGGCCCGGACCCTAAGAGACATGGGGGGGGGCCCGCCGGCCGCCGCCCCCCGTTCGCTACGCTAGGGGGGCCCGCATGGCCCCCCTTGCCACTTGTCTCTGAGCATCCCGAGAAGCTGCGGCCGCGCAGCTTCTCGGGATGCACTGATCGCTTCGATGTTCAGCCCGCACAGTGAGCACAATGAGCGGGCGGAACATAAAAGCAATCAGAATACAGGAGCAGGACCTGTCAGTGTCCTCCTCCTGTATTCCCTCCCATAGGCTGCCGGCACTTCATACCAGCAGCCTATTAGAGGCCGGGCCGTGACCTCTCCGGCAGGCGTGATGATGTGACGTCATCACGCCTGCCGGAAGGCCCGTCCCTGCGGCTCGCAAGATGGAGCCCGAAGAGGAGGAAAAGCTGCTGCCTGCAGCCACAGCGCGGATTAGGTGAGTAGGATGTTTGTTTTTTTAGGGGCACCTCTGGGGGCATTATTAGCTCATGGGGGGCACCTCTGGGGGCATAATTAGTATATGGGGGCACCTCTGGGGGCATTATTAGTATTGGGGGGCACCTCTGGGGGCATTATTAGCTCATGGGGGGCATCTCTGGGGGCATTATTAGTATATGGGGGCACCTCTAGGGGCATTATTAGTATATGGGGGCACCTCTGGGGGCATTATTAGTATATGGGGGCACCTCTGGGGGCATTATTAGTTCATGGGGGCACCTCTGGGGACATTATTAGTATATGGGGGCACCTCTGGGGGCATTATTAACTCATGGGGGCATTATTAGTGTATGGGGGTACCTCTGGGGGCATTATTAGTTCATGGGGGCCACCTCTGGGGGCATTATTAGCTCATGGGGGCACCTCTGGGGGCATTATTAGTATATGGGGGCCACCTCTGGGGGCATTATTAGTATATGGGGGCACCTCTGGGGGGCATTATTAGCTCATGGGGGCACCTCTGGGGGCATTATTAGTATATGGGGGCACCTCTGGGGGCATTATTACCTTATGGGGGGCACCTCTGGGGGCATTATTAGCTCATGGGGGTACCTCTGGGGGCATTATTAGTTCATGGGGGCACCTCTGGGGGCATTATTAGCTCATGGGGGCACAGCAGGGAATCCTACATACAGGGGGCACAGCAGGGGATCCTACATACAGGGGGCATCCCATATTCCTACTCGCTTTACTGCACATAACACCAAACATCGCAGTTACTATGGGAGCCTACAGGGGGGAGAAAGGAAAGGAAGCTGCTAGAAATGTGCGGAGCCTAAATTGTTTGTCTCGCAGGTTCTGAAAAGATGAAACATATCTGGAAGGAATCATCATGGAGGACTGGGCCGGATGGAGAGGAAAAGGGAAAGTGACGCCTCAGATCAAAGAAGACGTCACCTGTGAGTCCCTGTATGACACTTTTCTTATTTTGTAGAACATCATTTAGTAGGGTGCCCCGAGGTGACAGCTACTACATTATCTGTACTCAGAGATATCACTGTGTTATCTGTGGTGTTACATAGGACTGCAGGTGACATCTACATTATCTGTACTCAGAGATATCACTGTGTTATCTGTGGTGTTACATAGGACTGCAGGTGACATCTACATTATCTGTACTCAGAGATATCACTGTGTTATCTATTGTGTTACATAGACTGCAAGTGATTACTACATTATCTGTACTCAGAGATATCGCTGTTATCTGTGGTGTTACATAGGACTGCAGGTGACAGCTACTACATTATCTGTACTCAGAGATATCACTGTGCTATCTGTGGTGTTACATAGGACTGCAGGTGACATCTACATTATCTGTACTCAGAGATATCACTGTGTTATCTGTGCTGTTACATAGGACTGCAGGTGACTACTACATTATCTGTACTCAGAGGGATATCACTGTGTTATCTGTGCTATTACATAGGACTGCAGGTGACATCTACTACATGATCTATACTCAGAGATATCACTGTTATTTGTGCTGTTACATAGGACTGCAGGTGAAATCTACTACATTATCTGTACTCAGATACCACTGTGTTATGTGGTGTTACATAGGACTGCAGGTGATATCAGGTGATTTCTCCAGGTTGCAGAAGTTCAAACTTCATCGTGCCCTGCTGACAGTTTATTATGGGAGTTGTAGTTTTGCAGCATGTGGCTCTTCAGGTTGCAGCACTACAACCCCCATTGTTTCCAACTGGCAGTTTATGATGAGAGTTGTAGTTTTTCAGCTGGAGAGTCAAAGATTGGAATACAATGATTAGACAATGACACAGTACAGTCCATTAATTATAGGGGGCAGTAGTGCAGTACTTGAGGTGGAGGCAGTGGCAGTGCATTAGAACATGGTGGCACAATAGAGTAATTGGATATAACGTTAGATATGACTTTGCCTGATCGGGTGAGATGGGGGGGGGCCCCAAGCTAACATTTTGCACCAGGGCCCATCAGCCTTTAGCTACGCCCTTGGGTACAGCTGTCAGGGGCCCGAGCTCAAACAAGGATCCAGGGGGGCCCGGCCATCCAGCCTCCCTGCATACAGGCTCCTGACTGTATACATGTGTGCTGGTGTCTGTATTCATGTGTGCTGGTGTCTATATACATGTGTGCTGGTGTCTGTATGTGTGTATACTTGTGTGCTGGTGTCTGTATACATGTGTGCTGGTGTCTGTATGTCTGTATACATGTGTGCTGGTGTCTGTATGTGTGTATACATGTGTGCTGGTGTCTGTATACATGTGTGCTGGTGTCTGTGTGTGAGATCAATTCTAGAGAACTGGCTCATATACCCCATTTTCCCCAGTGGCTTAAAATGTAACCTCTGTTATACAGTTATAAAATTGTAGAACCTAAATGTCAACAAGGTGCAATAGCAGGATAAAGACACCTCTGCTGCACAAACAGGATCTCCTAGAAAGCGTTCTCACCGCCATGTATTCGCTATCACTGTCTTGGGTGAGCTAAACTAGTCTGCCTGGGGGGGGGGGGGGGTGATTTGTATATGCTCACTAACATGGAACAGCCTCATTATATTAGCCTTATCAACATATTCTATGTTAGTGAGCATACCGGGGGGGGGGGGGGGGTATATTGGTGAACATATACAAATCAAACAGCCCCCCAGACCCTCGAAATTCAATAACCCCAAACGGGGCATTGCCTAGTACTCAACAGCATTCTGAATACAGGGGAACCCCTACCCCACTCTGAACCCTGTCCATGGACTTTGTGTTTCTTAAAGAGAACCAGTTATGAATGTCATGCTGCCTGAACCACGAGTCATCAGAGTGTTTCTCAGTAGCTACTCTGTCACTTCACCAGCCTAGATTGATAGATCTCTACCTTTATGGGTATAGGGAGGGATGTATAAATCAAGGATATTGGGATAAGGAGAAGCTAAGACTGCTATAAGAAAATGCCTGTCTTAGTCAATCTTTGCCTACAGTGTAGCCCAAGCCATGGTAAGGCAAAACATGTAAGAATATGTTGTTGCCTTTGGCATTTCTTCCCACTGAAGAAGATTGCAACCAGCCTCAAGTGGCTGACACAACAAAGTAATAGATCATACTCATCTGTCTGTTCAGCCACTCTTTATCCTCTTGTTGTGCCCCCACCCACCAGACATCTAATTTTTTATTGCTCACTAAATACCTTAGGAAAATGTTACAGAGTTGCTGCTGTGTAAAGGCCCTATTCCACAGGCTGACTGTGAGGAGCAAACGAGCACTGTAAGCGCTGGTTTTCTCCTCATTCCCTGCTCGCTGCCACCGCTATTACACGCGGAGGCAGCGATTGGATGAGTGCGGGAGGGGCCGGGAGGGAGGCAGCCCGGGTGATTGCTAGATCGTCCTGGCAGCCCATAGAGGATGGCGGCGGTCGGCTGCAGCAGATCGTTGCTATCACAGTCGTTTGTTTTTCAACATGGTTGAAAGACAAACGACTGCAACGATCAGCCAACATGCCGATGTCGGCTGATCATTGCCTTCTATTCCACGGGACGATTATTGGCCATAACGGCCGAATACGGACGATAGCCGTTCCGTGGAATAGGGCCTTAAGTGATAATACAGAGGTGACGGCATTATGCTTATCAATAAACTTAAGACAAAAAAAAAGGCAGAATTGAGTGGAATACAGTATAGTCCACAATTTTCATCTTACTGACACTCGTTTTATCATATAAAAAACTTATCCTATCAAACAAACAAAAAACAAACAAGCCACCGCACTATCACACTCAGCTACTAACTGTCTGTGCGGCTAGTGACTGGAGCTCAGTAATAGCAGCAGTGAGGGAGCAAGGAAGGCAAGACTAGGTTCACATCACAATTTTGATGTCCGTTTAATGTATCCGTTCTATGAAAAAAAAGGGATGCTGTTGAATGCCATCCTTTTTCCATTGACTTACATTATAAATCGAAATGGATCCTTTTTGTTTTTTTTACATTTTGTAGTGTACACAAAAACGTGGTTTACCCCATGTTTTTCTGTACATTTTGCAAAATCGTGATGGGAACCTAGCCTAAGGCCCCATTCACACGTCCGTGTCAGTTTTTACTGTCTGGAAATACTGATCAGGAGACCTCAAATGTCATCAGGAAAGTATCAGGATTTCCTGACAGTAATCCGTTTTTACCATCAGGAAACCATCAGGAAAAGTCTTCAGGATTTCCTGATGAGAAAAAAAAAAAGTGTTCTCAATATGGTCTAGTATGCCAACATACATCACAGGTACCCACAAGCTGCAGAAGTACAACTCCCATCATGACCTGTTAGCAGGACTTGGTGGTAGTTTTAGTACTCGGATGGGGGGGGGGGGGTCGATGTTCTATCCCACGTGTCGTCGGTGGCGGCAGCTGGTGGTGACGGGGGCAACCTGCTGCGGTCCGGACTTCTTCTTCTTCTTGCAGGGTACCCGAGGCAGGGCAGAGAAGAGTGGTGAGTTCCGGGGGCAGGGGGGGGGTGCGGCTGGGTGATCGGCGGGCAGTTGACGTCCAGCCCGCTCCACCCGGGGGGGGGGGGTTAATTGGTGTTGAGGCCGGGCGGCAGACAGCTGATGTCCGGGGGGGGGGGGGGGGGATTGCGGTAGGGTGATCGGGCGGCTGGCAGCCCTGTCCCGATGTCCGTGCGGGTGGGGGGGGGTGTAGGCAGGGCCGTATTTACCATTAGGCACCCGTGGTCCGGTGCCTAGGGCAGCACCTTGCAGGGGGGCAGCACCAGGGAGCAGAGGGACAGAAAAAACTAAATTTTTAGTTTTTATTTTTTTAGTTTCCCTCCTCTTGTTCAGATTTGCCAGTAAATCTGGTGTCTTTTCCAGGGGGGTGGGGGGTATGGTGGTATTGGTGAGGTCTGGTATCACCAATAGGTGCGTGAAGATGGGGCGTCTTAAGGTTTAGTGCCTAGGGCAGCAGCAGCTGTTAATACAGCCCTGGGTGTAGGGGGTTGTGGTTGGGGTCTGGCGGCGGACAGCTGATTTTCGGTCGCAACGCTGCGAGGTGAACGGGCGGCGGCCTGTGCCGATGTTCGTGACCGGGGGGGGGGTTGGGTACAGAGTGGTCCCGGCAGGCTCTCAATCATCCAGAATCACGGGCACTTTCCTGGGTGCCCGTGATTCCGGCGCTCCCATAGACTTCTATGGGGGCGTCCGGGCCGGAATTCCGAACAAAAAAGGGACATGTCTATTTTCCGGAACGGACACCCTTCCAGAAAAATCCGGAAGGGTGTCTGTGACTAATTAAAAGGTATGGGTCCGGAAATCCAGATGGTTTGTCCGGACGTGTGAAGGGGGCCTTAGTGTCTGTTCTTTTTTTTTTTTTGTGGGTTACCTCATTCCTGAACATGTGTAAAAAAAAATGCTGCTTGGACAACCCCTTGAAGATGGCAGGGCTCATTCTCATTTCTTTGTGTCCTCTATGTCACATATATGTTAGAAAACTGTCAAAATGGGATGCTGATGTATATATGTGCCCAGTGGGGCACGGCCCACATTGACTTTAATTGCCTGAACATAGTCAACAACATTCAGGTAATTTCCTGGATGTATACATGTATTTACAGCACACTATGCTTATGAGTTAGAATACATGATTAAAAATATGACTATAATCCAGCCAATAAAGTCAATGGGGCCAAAACCTGTCTGTGCATCCATATGTCAGCATCCCATTTTGACCCTTGGCTGAGGTATACATGACCCTTGACTGAGGTATACATGACAGTGGGCTGAGGTATACATGACAGTGGGCTGAGGCATACCTGACCGTGGGCTGAAGTATACATGACACTTGGCTGAGGTATAAAAGGTATACATGACAGTGGGCTGAGGTATACATGACACTTGGCTGATATATAAGAGGTATATATGACACTTGTCTGAGGTATACATGACACTTGGCTAAGGTATACATGACAGTGTACTAAGTTATACATGACATTTGGCTAAGGTATACATGACAGTGGGCTGAGGTATACATGACCCTTGGCTGAGGTATACATGACCCTTGACTGAGGTATACATGACAGTAGGGTGAGGTATACATGACAGTAGGGTGAGGTATACATGACAGTGGGCTGAGTTATAAGAGGTATACACAGTGGCGGATGAAATGTACCCTGGCTGTCCACCCAACCTGCCCCCAACCCCCCGGTCAATCCGCCCAAATTATAATCCGCTACTGCCCCCGACCCCCCCCCCCCCCCCACACACACACACACACGCTGTCCCCAATAAACACTGCCTGCCTCCCCTCCCTGCTGGACCCAATAAACATAATGTTTGGTCCCTTGCTGCTACCCCCAGTAAGCATTGTCCACCCCGCCTATGCTGCCCCCAATAAACATATTGCCTCCTGCCGTTGCCACCCCCCCCCCCCCCCAAGGTCACAGCAGCACAGAGAATGTCAGGAGAGGAGGGTGCTAATCCTACAGGAGAGGTCCCAGCAGCACAGGGGATGTCAGGAGAGGAGGGTGCTGATCTATAGGGGAGGTCACAGCAGCACAGAGGATGTCAGGAGAGGAGGGTGCTGATCTATAGGAGAGGTCCGAGCAGCACAGAGGATGTCAGGAGAGGAGGGCACTGATCTTATAGGGGAGGTCACAGGGTCACAGCAACACAGAGGATGTCAGGAGAGGAGGATGCAGATCTTATAGGGGAGGTCGCAGGGTCCCAGCAGCACAGAGGATGTCAGGAGAGGAGGGTGCTGATCTATAGGGGAGGTCACAGCAGCACAGAGGATGTCAGCTGACCCCCTCTTCCCCCTTATAGATCTTCCCCCCTTATAGATGGCCCCCTCTTATAGATGGTCCTCCTCTTCTCCCCTTATAGATGGCCCCCTCTTCTCCCCTTATAGAAGGTCCCCCTCCCCCCCCCCCCTTATAGATGGTCCCCCTATCCCCCCCCCTTATAGATGGTCCCCCTCTTCCCTCTCCCCCCCTTATAGATGGTCCCCCTCTTCCCCCCTCATAGCTGGTCCCCCTCCTTCCTCTCCCCCCCTTATAGATGGTTCCCCTCTTCCCCCCTCATAGATGGTCCCCCTCTTCCCTCTCCCCCCCTCTATAGATGCCCCCCCCCCCCCTGTGCACAGCAGATAACACACACACAAAAAAACACAACTCACCTGCCATCCGTTCCCCCGTCGAGCCTCTTGCCTCCTGGTCTGTCCCCGGCTGATGCGCGGCTGCCGGGGGTGTCCCGTCCTATCCCCAGCAGCGCGCGCATCAGAGAGCTCCCCGTGCGCTGGAAGTCACAGCCACAGGTGCACAGGGAGCTCTCTGATGCGCGCGCTGCCAGGGATAGGATGGGACACCCCCGGCAGCCGCGCATCAGACGGGGACAGCCGGACTCTTGTGACCGCAAGCAAAACAATGCTTGCGGTCACAAGAGAGTCACTCGGATTGGCGGATTATAATGTGGGCGGCGTGGCATGGGCCCCCCGGAGCTTCGAGCCCCGGGCGGCCGTCCAAGCCACCCACATTATAATCCGCCACTGGGTATACATGGCACTTGGCTGAGGTATACATGACACTTGGCTGAGTTATAAGAGGTATACATGACACTTGGCTGAGGTATACATGACACTTGGCTGAGTGATAACAGGTATACATGACACTTGGCTGAGGTATACATGACACTTGGCTGAGGTATACATGACAGTGGGCTGAGGTATACATGACAGTGGGCTGAGATATAAGAGGTATACATGACACTTGGCTGAGGTATACATGACAGTGGGCTGAGGTATACATGACACTTGGCTGAGGTATACATGACAGTGGGCTGAGGTATACATGACACTTGGGTGAGTTATACATGACACTTGGCTGAGGTATACATGACAGTGGGCTGAGGTATACATGACACTTGGCTGAGGTATAAGAGGTATACATGACAGCGAGGGCAAAATGGTGAAGTGACTCCTGCCCCAGAGTCCATTCACAGAATCTGCAGCAGATATTCAGCTGTGTTCAATCATTTAGTTACTTGAATATCTGTGGTATTTTTTCCCTTCAGGGTCAGTTCACACGTACAGACTCACTGCGTAAAACTCGCACAGAACTCGCATCAAACTCGCATGAAAGTAGCTGCGTTTTTTGTGGTGTTGAACTTGCCAGTGAAAATCATGTAAAAATCAAAACTCGCATGTAAAAATCGAACCAAACACGCAGCGAGAATACACATACATTGACTTGATAGCAATCAGTATCGCTGTGAATTTATGTGCGAGAAACTCACAGCGATAAATACGCAGCGAGCCTGTACGTGTGAACAGACCCTCAAGGTGCCTTTACACAAACCGTATCGCTGCGTATTTATCGCATGAAACTCGCACAAAAGTAGCTGCGATTTTTGTGGTATTAAACTCTCCCGTGAAAATCAAAACTCGCATGTAAAAATCGCACCAAACATGCACCAAAATCGCACCAAACACGCAACGAGAATACACATATTTTGACTTTATAGCAATCAGTTTCACTGTGGATTTATGTGCGAGAAAGTCGCAGCGATAAATACGCAGCGATACGGTACGTAGGAAGGCACCCTTATACATGACAGCTCACCTGAAACAGCACCTCAGCACCTGTAGCTGTATCCATGTTTTCCCAGACTCACTTGGGCTGCATTTAACTTCTTCAGCCACTGGTATTCAAACGCTGAACCTACTGGCTTGTGTAACTGATAATCCCCCATGTAACAGGGCTCTCACCCATGGACTGTAGCTGATATTACAGCTTAGCCCTGTCAATCCATCATCTTCTTGACTGGTGTGACACAGAGGATGACCCCCGCTCACTATCAGGGGTCTAGTGGTCCCTGACAGCAGGAGGGTTGTGGAATAGGTCCAGGAAATCTCCAGGTCTGTACAATATATGAGTGAGGACAATGTGCTGCTGTGTATACTGTGCACATAGCATGAACAGAGGATTGTAAGTAACACTAGAGATATGTATAGTAATAATATAGTCACGTCCGTATACATATTGTGTAGGATAGAATATACAATAACTTTTGATGGTATATAGTATATACTTTACATGGCAGTGTGAATGGAGCGGCGCTCATATACTGACATGACTGCACCATTCCTAGTCCGTGACACTGCTGGAGGTAGCCGGGTATATGGCTGGACAACCTCTGGAACAGCAGCGCAGACGTGTGACCGTAGCTCCATCAGACCGTAGACCCACATCATCACTGAGGATCCCAGCAGGAAAGCTTCTATATCAGTCATGTCAAACTCCATTGCTGTATTGACGCTGTATTGCTCCTGAAGATTTAGCAGATTATAATATGAGTGGTCTGGACAGCCGCTCGGACTGGCTACAATATAAGAGACTATTTGGAAGGCTGGCTACTATGTGGGGCTCTAATAGTAGGCCTGGCTAGTATGTGGGCCACAATTATGGGATTACCTACTGCTTGAGGGATATAATGGGTAACTACCATGTGGGGACATTTACTTTAGCATAGGCAGTGCCAGGAAGGTTGGCCCGCGAGTTGACACGGCGTAATTCTGCAGCGGACCTCTCCGCTGTGGAATCCCGCCGTGCTCAGTATGCTGCTGTAAGTGAATGAGAGGGAGCGCGCTCGTCCGCTGTCGCCGCTCTCCGCTCGGAGAATTAAGGGTTCATGCACACTGAGCAAAAGATGAGAAATTGAAGAGGATAGATTTCTGCTTGAAGCATAGATTTCAAGCAGAATGCAAGTGGAATTCTGGGTGCAAACACACACAGCAGATACGCAGCAGATTTGGTGGTGCAGATTTGATGCTGTGTTCAGTTATTTAGATCTAATCTGCTGCGTATTTGCTGCGTATCGCAGCAGTAAATACGCAGCGTATATGCCGTGTGTGTTTGTACCCTCAAGCAGAATTTTAAGCAGAATTCAAGCCCTATTGACTTCTATAGGATTCCTCTAGCAGAATCCGCCCAAAGAAGTGACATGTCACTTCTTTGGGCAGAAAGCAGATCTGCGGCAGAAAATTCTGCTTGGAAATTCTGCAGTGTGAACAACACAGCGGAAATCCTATTGAACACAATGAGACATTGCCCTGTTCTTTCTTTTACTGGGGGAATTTTAAGCAGAATTTGAAGTGACTGTACCACCAGGCCCAAGCAGAAGCACTGGAGGCGGGCCGACACACCCTTAGTGGGAGGAAACCCTAGCTCCTCTATGATAGGGTTCCATTGATTCTTATGGAGTCACGTCATGGAGGGGCTGGGGTTTCTTCCCACTAAGGGTCGGTCGGCCCGCCTCCAGTGCTTCAGCCTGGGCCTGGTGGTACAGTCACTTTAGGAGCGGATTTGTCTTCAATTCCTCGTCTTTTGCTCAGTGTGCATGAGCCCCAACATGTTACTTCTTTAAAGGAGAAGTCTGGCAAAAATTTCTATTAAAAGTTATGTGTGTCCCCCCCCCCAATTGATACAAATCACCAACATACACTTATTACAGGAAATGCTTATAAAGTGCTTTTTTTTCCCTGCACTTACTACTGCATCGTCTTCACTTCCTGGATAAAATGATGATGTCGCGACCCGACTCCCAGAGCTGTGCGGGCTGTGGCTGCTGGAGAGGATGATGGCAGGGGGACACTAAGGGACACAGGGCACTGGAGGAACACTGGGCATCCCTCTGCCATCATCCTCTCCAGCAGCCACAGCCCGCACAGCTCTGGGAGTTGGGTCATGACAGCACCATTTCATCCATGAAGTGAAGCCTTGATGCAGTAGTAAGTGCAGGGAAAAAAGCACTTTATAAGCATTTCCCGCAATAAATGTATATTGGTGATTTGTATAACTTTTTGGGGGCAATACAATACTTTAATAAAAATTTTTGCGGGACTTCTCCTTTAACCTCTTAAGGACCCATGACGTACCGATGCGTCATGGATCACTCTCACTTAAGGACACATGACGTACCGATACGCAGGCCCTTTAAACGGGCGCTGCGCGAAATCACGCGGCGCTCCGGTGAAGATGGCAGCTGATTCTATCAGCAGCCATCTTCCTTTGTCACGTAGGGGGCCCCCCCTGACTTGTCATCGGCCAATTACAGCGATTTGCTTAGTTTCCAGGACCGGACCCGGCACAGTGCTGTGATTGGTGCTGTTCGAGACAGCACCAATCCCAGCTGTCCCTGGGCATCATCTGCCCATGGGTGCCGGCCCTTCGATCGCCTGTGATTGGCCGGTTGCCGCCAGCCGGCCAATCACGGGCGATCCATACTACTCCCCCCCATCATCACCTTCTCTGCTGGCCAAGAATCAGCAGCAGAGAAGGTGATGATGGGGGTGGTGAGTGGTGTGCCTGGCGCCCGGTGCGGTCCTGCAGTGTTCCGGGTGCCTCCTCCCCCTTTGCTTCCTCCTCCTCCTCCGCACCCCCCCCCCCCCACCCGTGCGTCCTCAGACACAGGGAGACAGCTTGGAGCTGATCTCCCTGTGCTCTCTCCTCCTCCCCGGTACTTCCTCCTCCCCCATGTGTTACCTGCTCCCCTGCTTCCGTCGCTGACACCCTTCCTGGTGCCCCTGCTGGCAGCAGGGTGGTGGGAGGGTGGGTGTTCGGCTGCCAGCAGGGGCACCAGGAAGGGTGTCGGCGGTGGAACGGGGTGCAGGTAACACACGCGTGAGGAGGAAGTACCACGGACGGGGAGGAGGAGAGAGCACAGGGAGATCAGCTCCTAGCTGTCCCCTGTAGCCACCCTCCCTCCCTGCCATCACCCTGCTGCAACCCCCACCAACCCTCCCTGCCATCACCCTGCTGCAACCCCCACCCACCCTTCCTGCCATCACCCACCCTCCCTGCCATCACCTTGCTGCCATCACCCTGCTGCCAAAGTCACCCACCATTCTGCTGCCAAAGCCCCACACACACACACCCACCCTCCCACGACCCTGCTGCCAAAGCCACACACCCACCCTGCCTCCCACCACCCTGCTGCCAAAGACACCCACCCACCCTGCCTCCCACCACCCTGCTGCCAAAGCCACCCACCCTCCCTTTTACCACCCTGCTGCCAAGCCACCCACCCTCCCTCCACCCTGCTGCCAAGCCACCCACCCTGCTGCCATGCCACCCACCCTCCCACCACCCTGCTGCCATCCAACCACCCTCCCACCACCCTGCTGCCATCCAACCACCCTCCCTCCACCACCCTGCTGCCAGTCACCCACTCTGCTGCCAGCCATCCTGCCACCCACCGTCCCTGCTGCCACCCACCCTCTCCCTGCTGCCACCCTCTTACCCTCTCCTCTGTCCTGCCACCCTCTCCCCTCTCTACTGCCACCCTCTCCTCTTACCCTCTCCTCTCCCCTGCCATCTTCCGTCCTGCCACCCTTATTTTTTCCTGCCCCCATCATCCCCCCTGTGTGTCCAAGTAAAAAAAAAAAAAAGTAAAAAACACACAAAATGTAAAAACGGTACATAAAACACACACACACACAGATGTGGATTCTGTGTCAGTGCATCCCTATGAGAATGCATACTCGCAGCGAGAATGACATCCCACTGCGTGTATGTAAGTTAACCCCCCGGCGGCCAGAGCATACATCACCTCCTCCCCGCTCCGGCTTGCCTCAGATGTTCTCGGTAGGATGTCCTCCACAGCCAATCAGTGGCTGTGGAGGGGCAGCACACTGATTGGCTGCGCGGGATGAGCAGACGCCGGGAGCCCCGAAGCAAGCCGGAGCGGAGTGGAGGTAAAGTATGCTCCGGCCAGCTGGGGGTTAACTTACATATACGCAGCGGGATGTCAATCATAAGGATGCACTGACGCTGGATCCGCAGTTTGCGGATCCGGTGTGTGTGAAGGCATCCTAAAGAAGAAAAAAAAAAATGGCCCACAGGTTGTTCTCGGCAGAGGAGGCATTCGCCTGGATTGCCTCCGATACTGTGACAACCAGTGAGGGAGAAGAGGAAGATCCCTCGTTCCCTCTTCCTTTCTCTTCTTCCTCATCGTCATCATCATTTAGTGATGATAAGCCCCCCAGGACTAGGCCCCAGGAAGCCCCACAAGCCCCCTAAAGCAGGCATGTCCAAACTTTTTTCGAAGAGTGCCAAATTTGATGAAGTGTGCGAGGGCCGACCATTTTACATGCTACATGCTATATGCTTTATAACACAGGCAGATAATAGCAAGCTGGATACCTGGGGGGCCGTAAAAGTTCGGAACGCGGGCCGCAAATGGCCCTCCGGCCGGACTTTGGACATGCCTGCCCTAAAGTGACCCCACCCTGTACGAATCACAGATTCCTGAGTTTGGTGGGGTCACTTGTGGGGGGGTTTCCAATGTTTTGGCCACACGGGGGCTCTGCGAGCCCTTCGTCCTCCATTCTGGCCAAATCCAGCTTCCAAAATCCAAATTGCGCTCCTTCCCTTTGGAGGCTTTCCGTGCACCCGCTTTGCACTTTGTGTCCACAAGTGGGGTACTCCTGTAATCGGGGGAAATTGCTCTACATGATTAGGGGTTCATTTTTTCTTTTAACCCCTTGTGAATATGAAAAATTCAAAGTTACATTGTTTTAGTGTAAAAATTTTTTTTTTTCATTTTCACAGCACATTGTGCCTGTCACCAGTGTTGTCCATATGCCCACTATACCCCTTGTTACATTTTTTTAAGGATGTAGTTTCCATAATGGGGTCATTTGTGGGGGGTTTCCAATGTTTTGGCAGCACGGGGGCTCTGCGAACCTGACGTGGCCTTCGTCCTCCATTCTGGCCAAATCCAGCTTCCAAAATCCAAATTGCGCTCCTTCCCTTTGGAGGCTTTCCGTGCGCCGGCTTTGCACTTTGTGTCCACATGGGGGGTACTCTTGTAATTGGGGGAAATTGCGCTACGTGATTAGGGGTTTATTTTTTCCTTTAACCCCTTGTGAACATGAAAAATTCAAAGTTACATTAACGTTTTAGTGTAAAAAATTTTATTTTTCATTTTTACGGCACATTGTTCCACATTTGTGTCTGTCACCAGTGGGGTCCATGTGCTCACTATACCCCTTGTTACATTCCTTGAGGGGTGTAGTTTCCATAATGGGGTCACTTGTGGTGGGTTTCCAATGTTTTGGCAGCACGGAGGCTTTGTAAACCCGACATGGCCTCCGTCCTCCATTCTGGCCAAATTCAGCTTCCAAAAGCCAAATGGTGCTCCTTCTCTTTGGAGGCGTGTCCTGTGCCTGCATGATACATTATGTGCCCATGTGGGGTATTTTTGTACTCGGGGGAAATTTCTCTACAAGTTTTCCCTTTTTTTTTTTTTTCCTTTTTTTTGTTTAAATGTCATTTTTATTAAATTTTTTCCAAATAAAGTTCGAACAGAGCAGTGACAAAACAAATAGGTTCGCTACATATCTCACAAAGGAGTAAGAAACATTCACATGGCAAGACACTGAAATATAAGCAAACAGTTATAAGTGCAGGAAATAACCTCGCTCCGCGATGAAGCAGCAGCCAGAGGTGAGATTATGAAAGTAAAGGCAGTGTCATCTGTAAAAAGCAGAAGTCCCAAACGGGGACTGTATCAGATACAAAAAAGTCCTGCAGCAAACCAAACTACACCACAGAAAATGAAACGTACACTTAACAAGACAGTAGAAAGAAGTGGGAGGGGAGGGGGGGAGTAGAACTCAGGCATCCAAACCGTACTACCCTAGGAAGAAGAGTAGGTATCCCAAGGATCCCAGACCTTTTCAAAGCCTTCTATTTTATTGTTAATCGAGGCAGTGAGATATTCTAACGATCTCAATTCTTTAATCCGCGTTACAAGATCTAGGCGGGAGGGAGGGGTCGGTTGTCTCCAGTGCCGAGCTATAAGGGTCTTGGCTGCCATCAAGATTTGCATCAACAGGCGGGTGGAGTTTTTGCCCAAAGTCTTCGGGGTGAGATTTAGCAGACAGATCTTGGGGTCTTCAGGGATTGGTTTTTGCAGAACCGCAGACGCCAGGTTACAGACTGCCTGCCAGTAGGACTGGATAGAAGGGCAGAGCCAAAAAATGTGGTATAGGGAGCCCGTCGCCCCACTGCACCTCCAGCATAGCGGAGAGATGGTAGCGTTTAATCGATGAAGTAACTCAGGAGTGTGGTACCACATCATAAGAATCTTATACTGAGTTTCTTTGTAGGTCGTGCAGATGGAGGACTTGGCCGCCCTACTCCAGATAATCTGCCAGCCTTCTGGGGAGATAGATGTCGAGAGGATGTTCTCCCACTTGTCCATATATTTGTGGCGGGGGGAGGAGTCGTCAACAGGGGAATTTAGAATTCTATATATGTCAGATATTAAACCCTTAGTGGAGTGCCCTCTACGGATCAACTGTTCATATGCTGTGGGTTTCGAGACCGTAAGGGTCCCAAGTGTGGAGTCCATATAGTGGCGTAGTTGCAAATAGGTGTACCGTTCCGTGAGAGGTAGATTGTGCTTATGAGCCAAATCCTCGAACGTCAACAACGTTCGAGTAATGGGGTTCACCACATCTGCAAACTGGAACAATTTCCTGCCACCCCACAACTGGACTATCACAGATTCCAATCCCGGGGGAAACTGAGGGTGTAGCAAGAATGATATCATAGGAGAGGCTGGGGAAATAAGATGGAACTTAGCCACGCAGGTGGACCAGATATATCGGGTGAAGAGAATGGGTCCCAGCAAGGGCCCAGCAATGGGTGGAGGTAGGGACCGGTGCCACAGCAATTTTTTTTTCCTTTTAACCCTTTGTCAACCTAAAAAATTTAAGGATAGACCAAGTTTTAGTGTAAAAAAATTTTTTTTTTCAATTTCACGGCACATTGTGTCTGTCCCCAGTGGGGTCCATGTGCTCACTATACCCCTTGTTACATTCCTTAAGGGGTGTAGTTTCCTAAATGGTGTCCCTTTAGGGGTGTTTGTTAGGATTTGGCACCCCAGAGCCTCTGCCAACCAGAAGTGGTACTTTGAAAATTGGCCAATTGTAAGGAGGCTTCAAAATTCACTAGGCGCTCCCTTATATCTGAGGCTTGTGGTTGCGTCAAATAGTGCAATATGGCCACATAGCATACATTTATATAAACTGCAGAAACAGGGCAATAAAAATTGGGATGCATTTCTCTGTAAATAGGTTTTCTATTATGAAAGATATTGGATCACAATATAATTTCTACAAAGAAAATTGAAATTTTCAATTTTCTCACAGTCTTAGCTTTTATTTCTGTGACTCACCTAAAGGGTTAAAGAACTTTCTGGAATGGATTTTGCTGGGGGGTGCAGTTTCTGAAATGGGGTGCTTTGTGGGGCTTCATAATATACAGCCCCCTCAAATCCACTTCAAACGTGAACTGCTCCCTTGAAAAATCTGATTTTGAAATTCTTGTGAAAAAAATGCTGCTAAACTTTGAAGCTTTCTATTGTCTTAAACAATTGAACAAAAGTTTAATAAATGCCGCCAACATAAAGTAGACATGTTGCTAATACTATTTCATATATAATTTATGTGGCATAACCATTTTCCTTACAAGCACAAAATTTCAAAGTTAGAAAAATGCAATTTTTCATAATTTTTTACGTTATTTTGGGGTTTTTCATAAAGATAGGCTGTAAGTATCGACTCAATTTTACCAGAAATATAAAGTATAACATGTCACGAGAAAACAATCTCAGAATCAGCCGGATAGGTAAAAGCATCCCGAAGTTATTAAGGGATAAAGTGACACAGGTCCTATTCCTGAAATTTGGTCTGATCCTTAAGACCATTTTGTTGTAGTTAAAAGATAGAGGGGGCCCCTTTGGGCTTATGGCCCTATGTGTTTTTTGTTTAGTTCATGTACCCTCTCTCTCCCTTCTTTTTGCACCTTTTGGTTATTAACCCCTTAACGACAAAGGGCGTATAGGTACGCCCTATTGCCGGCAAGGGCGTTCAGAGCGGGCCCGCATGGCGACCCCGCTCTGAACCGCGGCGGTCCCGGGTGCCGCTTGTAGCTTGGGACCGTAGGTATTAGCGGGCACGGTCCGATCGCCGTGCCCGCTAATACAGTAATCAGATGCAGCTGTCAAATATGACAGCTGCATCCGATTACCGGATCCAGCGTCTCCCTGGTGTCTAGTGGCGGAGATCGCTCCTCCGGGATGTTATCATAAAAAAAAAATCCCAAAGTGCAAAATTGCGCATTTTTGGTCGCATGAAATCCAGAAAAATTGTTCTAAAAAGCGATCAAAAAGTCGTATATGCGCAATCAAGGTACCAATAGAAAGAACACATCATGGCGCAAAAAATGACACCTGACACAGCCCCATAGACCAAAGGATAAAAGCGCTATAAGCCTGGGAATGGAGCGATATTAAGTGACGTATATTTGTTGACAATGGTTTGAATTTTTTACAGGCCATCAGATACAATATAAGTTATACATGTTATATATCGTTTTAATCGTAACGACTTGAGGAACGTGCTTAACAAGTCAATTTTACCCCAGGGCGTATGGCGTAAAAGCACATTTCCCCCAAATAAACAAAATGCGGGTTTTTTTTTTCAATTTCACCACACTTTGAATTTTTTTCTGGTTTCGCAGTGTACTTTATGCAAAAATTCAGCCTGTCATTGCAAAGTACAATTAGTGACGCAAAAAATAAGGGCTCATGTGGGTTTCTAGGTGGAAAAATGCAAGTGTTATAGCCTTTGATGCACAAGGAGGAAAAAACGAAAACGCAAAAATCGAAATTGGGTCTGTCCTTAAAGGGGTATTCCCCCCAAGAGCAAAAAAAAAATGAAATGCTCCCAAACCTAGCTGGCCTTACTCACCAAGTCCCCCTGAGTATTTTGAGCCGTCTCCCATCTTTCTAGCTGCTGCCGTTCCTGAGTTACAACTTTTTCTAAAACATGGTCTATATCCAAGATAGGAAACTACATTTCCCATCATGCAATGCTTCTGCCTGATGATGGCGATGTAGCAGAGCTGAGACAATGAAGGAGATGATAACAGTATAGCACAGCTGAGTTGGAAGTGACGGTGTAGCAAAGCTGAGTTGGCGGTGACGCCGGTGCAGCAGAGCTGAGTTGGCGGGGACGCCGGTGCAGCAGACCTGAGTTGGCGGGGACGCCGGTGCAGCAGAGCTGAGTTGGTGGGGATGCCGGTGCAGCAGAGCTGAGTTGGTGGGGACGCCGGTGCAGCAGAGCTGAGTTGGCGGGGACGCCGATGCAGCAGAGCTGAGTTGGCGGGGACGCCGGTGCAGCAGAGCTGAGTTGGAAGTGACGGTGTAGCAAAGCTGAGTTGGCGGTGACGCCGGTGTAGCAAAGCTGAGTTGGAAGTGACGGTGTAGCAAAGTTGAGTTGGCAGGGACGCCGATGCAGCAGAGCTGAGTTGGTGGGGATGCCGGTGTAGCAGAGCTGAGTTGGCGGTGATGCGGGCGATTGCGAGGGACGGAGCTTGTCGCGGGTGATCGCGAGGGACGGAGCTTGCTGCGGGCGATTGCGGGGGCGGAGCTTGCCGCGGGCGATTGCGGGGGGCGGAGCTTGCCGCGGGCGATTGCGGGGGGCGGGGCTTGCCTGAGCTATTGCGGGGGGGGGGGGGCTTGCCATGGGCGATTGCGGGGGCGGAGCTTGCCGTGGGCGATTGCGGGGGGCGGAGCTTGCCGTGGGCGATTGCGCGGGCGGAGCTTGCCGCGGGGGGGGGGGGTGCTGCTGGTGAGTGCGGAAGCTATGCTGCGGGTGAGTGAGGGATGCCACGGGTGATGGGGGGTGCAGTTGGTTGTGGCCGGGGGGCTGTGTGCTGCCAGGAGGCTCTGGACACAATGGGTGAGCTCTGGGCTGGGGGTGACCGGGTGGCTGCTGATAGAGAGGGATGCAGTCACAGCTGCGCTGATTATTGTCTCCCTCTGTAACAGCAGCCAACCGCATCAGTGTTCTCAGTCACTTCACTGTGCTGGGACTGAGGACACGTGATGCCGACACGGAGGGTTCGGGCCAGGAGCAGGGAGCATGTCGGTGTGGACTGAGGTCTGATGATTCTATGCAATCCATGGAGGTGAATGCAGCTGGATAACAGCAAAACTGTGCAGAATCCATAATAACTTTATATTGGAAAGATGGAAAGCTATGGGTGGGCAACGTATTAATGCAAAAATAATTTTGGGGGGAATACCCCTTTAAGGGGTTAAGGCCATTTTGGTCTCCGTCTTTAAGGGGTTAAAGGGAACCTGTCACCCCCCCCCCCCCCCCCCCCCGTGCCGGGGTGACAGGCTCCCGACCCCGTTAGAGCCCCCTATACTTACCTAATCCCGCCGGGTCCCGCTTCTGGATGTGGTCGGGTGATGAAGATCTCAGCCGCTGCAGCCCGGCGTGCGCTGAGAGATGAGTCCAACACCCATAGAGAATGACAGGAGAGTCCAGCGCTCCGTCATTCTCTGAGTGTTGGACTCATCTCTCAGCGCGCGCCGGGCTGCAGCGGCTGAGATCTTCATCACCCGACCACCTCCAGAAGCGGGACCCGGCGGGATTAGGTGAGTATAGGGGACTCTAACGGGGGTCGGGAGCCTGTCACCCCGGCACGGGGGGTGACAGGTTCCCTTTAAGCGGAGAGGAGTTTGACACCCCTGCTCTATATAGTCTATGGTCTGCGGGGAGGCAAGCACTGACGTCACGTGAGCAGAAGCGTGGCATGACGGGATTGGCTGCTTTGCGGCGCGCTCCTGTTAGCAGCATAATCAGCGCTCCCTCAGAAACCACTATGATGCTCGGTGTGACTACCCGAGCAGGCTCACTCGCTGCTGTGGGACCGCTCCTGGCCTTTTAATGCGCTATTGGAAACAACAGGAATGGCACACTATGACCTACGTTCCATGAGGCGCCTACATCTCAAATACCTGTTCATGCGAACGTTGTGATACACTGTGTTACACTGACTACGTCATAGTCGGGAGCCCTAATACTCCGACAAGTGACTGATCACATGATCCCTCAACCACCTCACGTGTTCTTCAGTCTATTAGACTTTTTAAATTACCATTCCTCTCTACACAGAGCAGCACTAGCCGTTCCCATTTCGGTCACATGACCTCAAGACCACGTGACCTACCAAGAGCAACTCGGTTCTAAACACTGGCATGAAGAGTCTTCGGCTGTGGGGAGTTTCGGCCATGTTGTTGTGGCCCCCACAATGCCTCGCTGTATGAGTACTACTTCCCTAATCCCTGCTAATCCTGTGTTTCCTGCAGATGTCGAGGCTCTTTATTCCTTCCCCGCGAACAGCGAGAGGTAATAAATCTACTGTATAATAATAGTAGTAATGATGCTGCACCTTCTAATAGGAGAGTAATGAGCTGTGTTACTGAGGTGACAGGGAACACACAGTGACAGGCTGTCATCCCTGCAGCTGGCCTCACTGCTTCTACAGGGTTATTGCTGAGTGTGTGGCTGCTATGTAGCATGGACATATAGTTACTGCTCATCCCAGAACAGTGAGAATAAGTAGTCTGTGTCACTACATTTCATCTGCTCTTTCCAGCAGTTTATACATATATTGGTGGAAAGTCCAGGGGCGTCCTCAGCTCTCAAAGTTATCTACAGGATGGGGGATTATAGGGAGGTCTGTGGGGTCGGACTGCTGGTACCCCTGATGATCACCAGGGCAGAGCGCAGCATGTGTGGCCATTCATTCTCTATAGGTATTCCTAACATTGCTGAAATAATGTGGGGCCCCACTGATCAGCTTGCTATATAGGATCGGGGATAACCTTGCATTTGGCCTTTCAGTCTACACTAGAATAAGAGCTGAGTGCTCCTCATACATTCCACGCATCTTGGCTATGAGACAATTTGTATAATTACGCCTATGTGTATGTTACAGTTATACAGATTTGTAATTTACTTCTGTTTAAAAATCTCCAGTCTTCCTTGGCTTATCAGGTGCTGGATGCCCTGCAGGAAATGTTGTTTTCTCTTCAGTCTGACACAGTGCTCTCTGCTGGAACTGTCTGCAGCAGCAGCAAATCCCTATAGAAAAGCTCTCCTGCTCTGGACAGTTCCTGTCTTGGACAGAGGTGGCAGCAGAAAACACTGTGTCAGAGTGGAAAGAATACATCACTTCCTGCAGGACATACAGCAGCTGATAAGTAGTGAAGGGCTTGAGATTACATTTTATATTATATAAAATATTTTATATTAGTTTTATTACTTTTGTAGTTGTAAGTCTTTCTCTTGATCCATTTTCTTCTCTTACAGTCATTACTATTCCAGTCATAAACAGCAAATGAGAAACACTAGACACTTGAAGCAATTTTCCTTTTTATTAAACTTTTTGTTTTCGCCAAGTATTAAAGAGGTTGTCCAGGAAAGTAGAAGGTCACTGGGGGGGGGGGGGGGGGGGTCCCACCTCTGCACCCCCTGCTGACCTCCATATCGGGTCACACCGGCTCTTATGAATAGAACTGGGGGTGTGGCCCACAGCTGTATTCATTCCTATGGAGCCAATAAAAATAGCAGAGAACATCACTCTTTCAGCGTACTCTGCTCTTTCTGTCGCTCCATAGAAATGAATACATCTGCGGGGCGCATGCCGGACCCGTGGCTCTGTTCATAACAGTCGGCGAGGCCAGATACAGAGGTCAGACTACCATGACCTCCTACTTTTCTTCTATAGGATATGTGGATTGGGGAAAAGTGAGTTTTTGCTGGGCAACCTCTTACTTTTGTTAACTTTAGTAAGTAACAATTGTAATGCTGTGTTCGCTTTGTAGATTCTGTTTGGATCTTAGGCATAAATTCCACAGCAGTTCCTCTGGTAACATATGTGAATGGGACTCTTTATGCCCTGTTCACATGCTCCAGAAAAAATCAGGGCGTAATAATGGCTGCGTCATGGATGGTGTAATTTGCAGCACGTGCATCATTCATGTGATTTAGTAGAACCAATCACTGCATATCCGTGACAGAAACCCGAACCTACAGCAGTGCTTGCAATCTGGACAGTTTGTATTAGTGGAAACTGCTGAAACTTAACCTTTACAAGTTGTGAGGTCAAAATTTTCAGTAAAAATGCAGGGTTTGTGGTTGAACATTACTAGGACTGATCATCCATTATTCCTAGCAGTAATATTCGTTATGTAATATTCTTGGTGTTTTGTGTGACCAATCACTGAATATATCAATGTCATGGTATGAAGCATTTTATCACGCTGATAACATCCATTCTGTTTCCTATCTATATTTGTAGTGGGACCTTGTACTTAACATTCCCTGGAAAGACAAGACTTGATTTATATATACTTCATGATGGACCAAGACAAGAGCCTCATAGCTGAGAGTATATTAAACATAACCCTGGAGATCATCTTCCTATTGACTGGAGAGGTGAGGGATTCTAGGTTCACAATTAGCTGTGTTAATAATTGTGTGTTTACACAGAGAGATTTATTTGACAGATCTTTGAAGCCAAAGCCAGAAACAGACTATACACAGGCAACAAGTCATAAAGGAAAGACTGAGTGGCTGAGCGGACCTGAGACGTCACGTCTCAGGCCCGCGTCAGACACCCGGAAGCGGCCGGGCACCGGAGCGCTGGAATCGGGGAGGTGAGTGGACGTCTTTTCCCTCAGCTACCTCCTCCCCGGTCCCAGCAAAAAACTGCCCCCCCCCCTCTGGAGTACCCCTTTAATTACATACTCGCAGCAGTCTGAAAGTATGTGTGCACAGGACCTGCCACGACCTTAGCTCGAAGTGGAGCTGCAAAACTCGCAGTGAGATTTCCGCTGCGAGTCGGTCAGTGTGAACTTACCCTAAATGGGACAAGATTCAGCTGAGTTTCCTGTGACATCAGAGGATGATGCATTTTATCAGGGGAGGAGGAAGAGCTGGCGAGCAGGAGACAATACACATTTTGTAGTTTTTCCATCTCCTGTCAGTATGGAAGCCAGTACTATTAGTGGTAACACTATATTAGTAAGTTGTATATCTTGGGTTAATACTCTTATTTAAATGCAGTTTTCTCATACTGGAATACTCTTTTAATAAGAGACAAGTCTGGAGGGGGCATGAAGTACTATACCATGTCAGCTAGAGCTCAGAGCGGATGGGCCCCGTGTAACACCCCATGAGTAACTGCGTACAGCTACCTTTGGCAGAGTCATCTGTAATAACTGGTTTATTATGATGATCAAATTCTTTCTAAATCTACAGGATTACACAGTAGTGAAAAAGCAATATGGTGGGCCTCGCCAGCCATCAGCAAGATGGGCCAGGTCCCAAAGCCCCATTAAGATGCCTCCATCTCAGTCACTGACACTTAAGAGAGACAGTGAGCAGAAGATCCTGGAACTCACTGACAAGATCACTCAGCTGTTGACTGAAGAGGTGAGCACTGCTGGGATTGCTGGGATGCGATATAGCAACACCAAAGGTCTTAGCATTAACTGTATCCTTGTGTCTCAGGTTTCTGCAGGTCAGTATTTAGAAGGACCCAAAGACCTGTATGATGATGATCTGGATAATCCTGAGATGCTCTCATCTCCAGGTAAGAAGAGAGGTTATTTAAAGCAGCTATCCAGGATTTAAAAAAGCACAGCTGTTCTCAGTTGTTTGTTGTATTACATACTTTGCTCCGTTCGCTTAAATGAGACTGATCGGCAGTACCACAAACGAACTGAGGACAGGAGTGGTGCTGTTTGTGGAAAAAGATACTGTAGCAATATTTTTTTATTATCTGTTTTCTAAACAGAAGATGGTTGAAGCCTTCTACTCCCTGACGCTCATTTCTGCAATTCCATGTACTGGAAATGCCATATCGGATGTGGAGGGGGCAGGTGTATATTGCCATAGCTGCACAATGTTGCAGCAACGTCAGAAACAATGTGCAGCTAGTGGTAATCGTGCAGGCGAGCTTTTGTCCATGCACGATAATCAGCTATATATCCACCCCCTCCACACCTGGATGGTGTGGATCCCAGAAGTGAGTGCTAGGAGGAGGCTTTAACTGTCTTCTTCTCCCCGGAAAACCCATTTTAAGGAAAGGAGAAAGCTTCTTTTAACGGTAAACTACAGACATTTATCATCTGATCATGTATGTAGTCACTCTGTATTTCCCTACAGATGGCTCTGGGGACCGAAGTAAACAACAAAGATCTTCCAGTCCTTTTTATTCAGATTATACAGAAGAAGAGCAAAGTGATCCACATGATGGTGAGGTATGTGGAACTGAAAGGTCACCAGTTGCCGTTATATCGACATGTATCTGAGAAGCTGATAGTTGTGTATCTTATTTTGTTACCTGATATCACAATCTACACATTATTGCTCCTGGTTTACTAGGGTGAAGAGTCACTTCAGATTAAAGTTGAAGTTGTAGAGGGGGAGGATGGTGATTACAGTAGCAGTGATATGCAGTGTAAGGAGGAGGAAGTCCCCGTAGATATCACTGAAGGTGAGTAATAAGTCCAATCTTAATTCATAAATTTCCTTCCTGTTTTATATGATTTTAGTTGAGATATATATATATACATACACAGTACATAATTAAATTAGATGGCCAGGGTCCCCATCACATTCATTTACATTGGATTCAGAGCTTATTTTACAGGAGAAGTTTGGCTTTTTAGTATATTCTTATCACCATTTGCTTAGGGTTCTTTATTTAAAGGGGAACTCCGGGTAGAGGTAAAAAAAAATGAAACTTCTGCAGAAGCATATAACAATACTTACCTATCTATCCCAGTTTTGAAACTACCAAAATCCATTTGTTTTGGGGGGTTTTGTTCTATTTTGTGCTTCTGCACTTCCTGGTTGGGCAGATGTACTCAGTACTACAGGTTCCAGAATGCAATGCTTTCCCTCAGCTGTTCCATTACAGTCCCCCACCCTGCTTATTCCCCGCCCAAAGCTGTTGCAGAACATCTAGGCTGTGTTAACACATTGCAGTTTCATTGTGTTACTGAATTATTTGCAGTACATTTCATTGTGGTCCCACCCGCACAGCACGCTGTATTCTCTACCTGTAATGCTGATATTGGAATAAAGCAAAGAATTTTTGAAATATTTCCCCCCCCCCCCTTCCCACACACATATTGTGATCAAGCATCTTTTATCTTTGAAGTTGATTCCCACAAAAAGGACTTTTATCCGATAAGACATGGGATATCTTACATGTTTATGCCTTGTTTTTTTCCAGATTGTTTTATTTTCCAGAAATAATCTAGTAAAATATAATTGAGATGTTCATGAACTATTATCCAGTTAATTTAGATCTCACCAGTTCCATAATAGTGCAAATTGTGTGTAACAGAAATAAATAAAACAATGTATGAGAAAAATTATTGGCATATACAGGGCTGTGGAGTCGGAACTAATTTTTTGCTGGAGCTGGAGTTGGAAAAAAAATGTACCGACTCCAACTCCAGCTTTAAAAAAAAAAATCTTAGAACAATTAAAAATTGAGTTTTGATATGAAGTTTTGCTCATCAATGTATATTATGAGCAACATACTAATAGGACACAGGCCCTATTAGATAAGGGTGGTGAAGGAAAAGTTGTCGGTCGCAATTTGGCAGTTTATTTCTGAGCTGGAAGAGTCCATTGTGTGGGGGGAGATCTGTGCTGTTCTCTTCCTGGATGCTGGATGACTGTATATGAGCAGCAGTGTAATATGAAGATATCCTGTGTAATATAGAGGAGGAGGAGAAGACATAAGTAGTGTAGCAGTAACCTCTGTCCTCAATGTGGTGTTTTTCTTCAGTGTTCTATGGCTGCAGCTGTGTGTGTGTGTATATGCTATGGCTGCAGCAGGCTGTGTGTGTATGTGCTACTGCTGCAGCAGCAGGTTTGTATGCTATGGTGTGCCCCCACACCCACAGTGACCCCTCTATATCACTATGTGTGTGACTTCTCTATATCACTATGTGTGAGCCCCTGTATATCACTATTGCTGACCTCTATATTACAGGGATCTGGCATTGTTAGCAGTGTTTTGGTGTGTATGGTGAATATTTAGTTAGAAAATAGAAGATTGTCAGCAGGAAAAGACCACCTGCTCCATCTAGTCTAGTTGCGAGTAGTTCAGGACATGGAGGCTGGAGACTGGCTGCATCCACTGCACACACAGGAGAAGCTGCTTTATATCTTTCCTTATTCACGCCCCAGGATCATGTAGGGCATTAGGGAGAAGCTGCTGAGCCAGTGTGATATATAGCTCCCCTGGTTTATGACTGGCCATTGAAGAAGGAGCAGGAGTTGGTCCTGATAAAATTCAGGAGTTGGAGTCTGAGTTGGAGCTGCAGCTTACCGACTCCACAGCCCTGATATATTAGTTAAGAATGTGTTGTGGTCTGTGTTGTATAAAAAGGTTAGATGGCCATAGAACTGATGTAATGAAAAACAAATGTCTATGAAACATTTGCTAGTTATAACATGATGATAAATCTCACACTAATATAAATATAATTTAAAGGGAACATATCACGCCGAAAATCCATCTTAACCCCTTAAGGACAGAGCCAATTTCGATTTTTGCGTTTTCGTGTTTTCCTCCTTGTGCATCAAAGGTCATAGCACTTGCATTTTTCCACCTAGAAACCCACATGAGCCCTTATTTTTTGCGTCACTAATTGTACTTTGCAATGACAGGCTGAATTTTTGCATAAAGTACACTGCGAAACCAGAAATAAATTCAAAGTGTGGTGAAATTGAAAAAAAAACGCATTTTGTTTATTTGGGGGAAATGTGTTTTTACGCCATTTGCCCTGGGGTAAAATTGACTTGTTATGCCTGTTCCTCAAGTCGTTACGATTAAAACGATATGTAACATGTATAACTTATATTGTATCGGATGGCCTGTAAAAAATTCAAACCATTGTCAACAAATATACGTCACTTAAAACCGCTCCATTCCCAGGCTTATAGCGCTTTTATCCTTTGGTCTATGGGGCTGTGTCAGGTGTCATTCTTTGCGCCATGATGTGTTCTTTCTATCGGTACCTTGATTGCGCATATATGACTTTTTGATCGCTTTTTATTACAATTTTTCTGGATTTGATGCGACCAAAAATGCGCAATTTTGCACTTTGGGATTTTTTTTCGCTTACGCCGTTCACTGTACGAGATCAGGAATGTGATTAATAGTTCGGGCGATTACGCACGCGGCGATAGCAAACATGTTTGTTTTTTTATTTATTTGTTTACTTTTATTTATAACCTGGGAAAAGAGGGGTGATTCAGACTTTTATTAGGGGAGGGGGCTTTTTATTGACAACAACACTATATATTTTTTTTTTACACATATACTAGAAGCCCCCCTGGGGGACTTCTAGTATATACACTTTGATCTCTCATTGAGATCTTTGCAGCATAGATATGCTGCAGAGATCCATGAGATCGGCACTCGTTTGCTTTCGGCTGCTGCAGCCGGAAGTAAACGAGTGCCGAGCCGGGGACGGCGCCATCTTGGAGCGGTCCCCGGCCGGCTTCAGAAACGGAGATCGCTCCTCCGGGATAATATCCTGGAGGAGCGATCTCCGCCACTAGACACCAGGGAGACGCTGGATCCGGTAATCGGATGCAGCTGTCATGTTTGACAGCTGCATCTGATTACTGTATTAGCGGGCACGGCGATCGGACCGTGCGCGCTAATACCTACGGTCCCGGGCTACAAGCGGCACCTATACGCCCTTTGTCGTTAAGAGGTTAAGATAAGGAAACGTGCTGGCACATCACCCAGCACGTTTCCTAAACATCCCCCTGTAACCTCCGTGCCCCCCTCCATCAGTCAGTAATCTTACTTTGAAGAAGTCCCGTGCTGTATGTAAATTTCTGGCAAGTAGTCACGGTGGGCGGATTTAGTCAAGGTGGGCAGGATCAGTCACAGGTCCTGGGCGTCTGTTATGGCTGTAATCACGCCTAGAGGGGCGTGCTTGAGGTCTGCCTTCCATCCACGTAACCTGGGGGCTTGCGTTTCACCTCGGCGGCGCGCTGACGTCATCCGCACGCAGCGCCGTCATCTTCCAGAGTCTGCGCATGCGCAGTACGTCGGCGTCGTCTCCCGCCGTACTGCGCATGCGCGGACTACAAAAGACGTCTGCGCTGCGTGCGGATGATGTCAGCGTGCCGCCGAGGTGAAACGCAAGCCGCCGGGTCACATGGATGGAAGGCAGACCTCAAGCACGCCCCTCTGGGTGTGATTACAGCCATTACAGACGCCCAGGACCTGTGACTGATCCTGCCCACCTTGACTAAATCCGCCCACCGTGACTACTTGCCAGAAATTTACATACAGCGCCGGACTTCTTCAAAGTAAGATTACTGACTGATGGAGGGGGAGCACGGAGGTTACAGGGGGATTTTTAGGAAACGTGCTGGGTGATGTGCCAGCACGTTTCCTTATCTTAAGATGGATTTTCGGCGTGATTGGTTCCCTTTAAATTAAAGAAAAAAAATATTTGTATTTTTTTTTTAAATTCTTTGGAAAAAAAAAAAAAGAACATACAGTAAAAGTAACAATCAACACAATAAGGCACAGAAATCTACATACTGGTAAAGCATTTGCATAGTAGTAGCTGAATATAGAACATGCATCAACGGAAACATTAGAAACAACCGCTAGTCTCGTGATTGAAAGAAAAAAGTGATAACTAAAAAAGAAAGTGAAGTTTATGGAAGGTAGGAGCAAGAGGAGAAGGGAAAGGGGGAGAGAAAAAAAAAAGGGGGGGGGGGAGGACTCCTGGACCATACTCACTTCTTCATGCTAATCTTCAGGCCATAATAAATCGTTTGTAGTCTGCAAAACATTTAAAGACAGTCCAGGCCATCTTGACACAAATTTCTCCTTTTGTCTTTTTTTTTTTTTTAACAACTCGTACATTTTTATCCACAGCTAATGCCCACAGCACCAGAAATCCCAGTCCTGATTGGGAATTAGAAGAGAACCATGATTTGGATAAGTCCCCGGAAGAAAACAGTAGCTTCCAAAGCAGAAACTCAGAACTTCAGGATGCTGACATGAATAATGAGATTTCTTATGATGAGGAAACGACTCCTGATAAATGCACTTTTCCTTCATATGGCACGGCTCACAGTGGCAAAGTTTTTACCTGTGTGGACTGTGGTAAATGTTTCAGCCAGCAAGATGCGCTATTGATACACCAAAGGACTCATGTAGAGGAGAAGTCCTATCCATGCTCCTATTGTGGAAAGGGCTTCAAAAAGAAATCAAACCTTATTCAGCACCTGAAAATCCACACGGGTGAGAAACCATTCCTCTGCTCAGACTGTGGTAAGAGTTTTACTCGGAAAGCTGATCTCATAAAACATCAGAGAATTCACACGGGAGAGAAGCCATTTCCTTGCCTTGAGTGTGGTAAATGTTTTACCCAGATATCTGCTCTTATAAGGCATCGCAGATTTCACCCAGGTGAGAAACCCTTACTATGTCCTCATTGTGGGAAATGCTTTTCATATAGATTAGCCCTTATTACACCCCATATATGCCCGGCAGATTAGAACTATGGCAATATATAAATATGAGATTCGAGCTAAGAGGTTCATTTACTGAACACTGATCTGCTAGATTGAAGGTTTTATCCGGCATGGATCTTAGAAAAGCATCCTAAGGCTCCTTTTACATGTCCCGATTTGAGGTTGCAAGAAGTGTCCATCAACAAAATCTGTGCTCATTTGCAGGATGATTCCTGCGGCCGAGCTGCATGCTCAATAGCTGAATTCTATATATGCATTGTTATCTGGGGCATATCTGTGCGTCTGATAAAGATAATTTACAGGGCTGCACAAAAGATTCAGCCTGTGCATTGGATGATCGCTGGCTCTTTTACATGGAATGCTCATTTACCTAATAAACAGTCCAAGGAATGCTCATTATACCAATCGGTTTATGGAAAAAGGGACCCTTACACATTGCAGTTCCGTCATGTTATGGTTCGATTGCAGGAAACCGCTGCATTACCCTGAAAACATTGCAATGAAAGTGCAATGCAACAACCTTACTCCACTATTCTTTATTTAGCTTCATTATTTTTTGCATTGTACCTTTCGAGGAAGTGGCTTGGCTGTGCACTCCTCCTATTTGTCCAAGCCAGCTGTGAGGATATTTTCGAGTGCTGTGAACCCCATATGTACACAAGTTGAAGGGAATGGGAACTGAGCTGCAGTAACACAACACAGCCATTACCCAATGTACGAAGCTGTGGCTTCTGATTCTGTACATCTGGGCACCATCGCAGTTGTAAAACAGATGTTTGGGGTCTGCCTCATTTCTGTGTATTTAAAGCTTGTAGACATTTCTGAAGCCAAGATGGAAAGCTACATTCACTGTAGTTTTGGAGCTAGTGTGGGGTCTCTAATCATGTAGAGGAAACTGCCTGCTAAGGACCCCTTTATTTCTAAATATTGTTTGGTCATCAGCATTAACGTTGTGTGTCTGTATGTGGCAACTTCATCCAATCGGTGCTACTCCTGCCAAATTTATGGCATCACTTCCTGGCACATATGTGGAACTGTTTTTAACAGTAGTAGCTGATGGGTGGCAAGGTGCCCATACAGCAAACAGATGGAGATAGCCAGCTAACCTGGATAATGCACGACCAGAGGACCTTTGAATCCAGAGCATACGAGTATGAAGAAACTTGTAGAGGTCAGCACTTACTGTTAAAAAAATTCATAAATAGCAGAGCCCATAGAAAAAACATGCAGGACACAGACTTTTTGTCTTGCATGTTTTTTCTATGGACCCTGCTATATGATTTTATAAAGATTACGAATCAATGGATTTATTTATTTTTTTTTAACAGTAAGTGCTGACCTCCACAAGGTGGCCTTTCACCTTTAATAACTGACTGCTGAATGATTGTCTGGCAGTCGGTTATCCCTCCTGCCTGCCATCCCCACACACAGGAACCTTTGGCACAGCTGAGCGTCCTTGTGTTCTCTATGGGGAAGGGGTAAGCTTCTGCAATCTTTGAACACAATGAGTCTGCTTTGATTTTCCATCACACCCGACACCTATCCTCAGCTACATCATCTGTGACAGCAGGCTACTGTTATACTATTTACTAATACTATCTCCTTTACTAATGATATATGTTTGTTTCTAATAAAACCCCATCGTCATAGATCTTATTATTATTTCTGGCAGATGGACACAGCATCAGGAATTCCCAGGAAGGCCAGCTTACTGTATCTTCAGATTCTAAAAGAGAAGATAGAACTGCCTCTGAAAAATCTGCAGAAGAAAATCTGAGCTTTGCAAGTATTAACCCAGTCCTTCAGGATGCAGATATAAATAGCGATCCTGCTTATCAGAAGGACAGTTCTCCTGATCAGTCCAGTTTTGCTGTTTATAATGCAGCTCCTAAAAGTGAAAAAATATTCCCCTGTCTAGAATGTGATAAATTGTTCACTCAGTATGCCAAACTTTTGATACATCAGAGAAGCCACACAGGTGAAAAACCATTTTCATGTTCTTTCTGTGGAAAAGGTTTTACCGAAAAATCAAATCTTATCCAGCATGAAAGAATCCACTCGGGTGAGAAGCGGTTTATATGTTCAGAATGTGGCAAAGGCTTCACACGAAAAGCCGATCTCATCAAACACTTGCGAATTCACACAGGAGAGAAGCCCTTTCATTGTCTTGAGTGCGGAAAATGCTTTACCCAGAATTCTGCTCTTTTAAGACATAAGCGATTTCACTCTGGAGAAAAACCCTTTTCATGTTTAGAATGTGGTAAATGCTTCACACATAGACCTGCTCTTAATAAACATCAGAAAATTCACAGTCGGGAACAATGTGGATCACGAGCTAAATGTACTAATTGTGGCATCTGTGCGGCAAAGGAATAAGTATTCTATACAGAACTGGTAAAAAGAATATGGTGGGAAAGATTTGCTTACAGCAACAATCAGGCCAATCTTCAAGAGCCTTATAACAGCAAGAAACTGAATCTGAATTGTGGCTATTTGCAACCACTCCACTTTTGGTGCATATGAAGAGCCTGAACAGGCAGCTGAGGTGGATGCAGGCGACCAACTCTCCAATGTAACTTTACATTAACAGTCAGACTTTGTTCACCTTGGCGCATATAATCAAACGTTATTCTTGTACAATGTAAACTTATACTAGACAGCTGAAGAAGGCACCATATTTTTTATAGTAACTCATTCTATTTAGAAGTCTAGTGCATCTTCAGGCTGACTAGCTTAAAGGGGTTATCTGGCGAAAAATTTTCATATAATGCTTCCCCGTTGGAAAACATAATAAACGTTTTATGCTTACCTCTGCGTTCCCTGGTGTGGCGTTTCCACTGACTGCAGCCACCACCACTTCTGAGACAAACTTATCCCCTGAGTGACAACTTGCTCAGCCAATTACTGGCCACAGCGCTGTCAGTGATTTGCCTGATCAGGCTGTCACTCCTGAGATAAGTTCGTCCCAGAAGTGGTAGTGGCTGCAGTCAGCTGGGACACCAGAGATGCCGCAGCAGGACACTGAAGGAGCGCGGCAAGGTAAGCATAACATGTTTGTTATGTTTTCCAACAGTGCAACATAAAAACTATTTCTAATGCCGGATAACCCCTGTAAAGCGTACCTGTTACAAATAAAAAACTTTTGACATATCCTAGGGACATGTATTCTAGGGTCTTTATAGGTCAGGGTCTGAACACTTGGACCCAGACAGATTAGTAGAACAAGCAGGGAGACGACCACGCTGCTGTGTGCTCCTCTCCCCACTCCGTGTCTGTAAGATTTGGATGGCCCCATAGACTTAATATGGAAGTCTGCCCAGGTCATGTGACACAGAGCCAGGAGTGAACGCGCTGTATGTGTACTTCTTTGATCGTTTTTTTTTTTTTATTATTATCGCTTACGGTCTGAACAAAACTTTTGATATACCTGTTACATCAGAAGTTCTTTTTTAATGACAGGTACACTTTAATTAGGTTTGCACTTTGTATTAATTATCTTAATTGTGGTGCATATAAACCAAGCAAGGTGCAGAAATGTCTAAAATATATTCAAAATGTGGTGCAAGTCATATTGGCCAGTTTTTTTATTTTTGGCCACTAGATTTTTGGCACAGGCAGCTTTGATATTCTCTCATTGTTCCAGTCGACAACTACAAATCCTTTAATCTGCCTGAGCAGCAAAAGCAGGACAATTGTCGATAACAACATTCAGCTATTAACAGTCCCGGATAATCCAGGAGACCAGATGGTTTCTACATTATCCAGTTTCATACATTTACCAGGAGGATATTTAGTTAAAAGTACCCAGAACAAGAGCTGACACTTCTCTTCTAGTAAATTAAACCATCCACACTTTTCATTTTTGTATTCGGACTATTCATTTCTGTTGGCGGACCATCAGAATTCCTACCAGTGCCAAAGCAGCTTTACTGGTTTTACTATTATCCTTTTTTCTTTTTTTTTTAACTAGAAAGTGTAAAAAAATTGTGTGCAGTAGATTAGTTCTTAATGGTACAGTAGGTCCACCCAGGGTTCAGTTCACTTGGTAGTAAAGATTTTTAAATGCTATTCATTTTTAATCGAATTTTTAGAATTTTATGTGTATTTAAATAGTGCTTCAACAGGATATTTTTATACGTTTATTTAAGAAGACTCAATTATTGCAGTTCTTTCATGCAAAACAAATAACACACAGTGAAGCAGCATGAATTTAATGTTTAATAAAATATTTAATTTAAATGATGTGCTAATACAGTAACTTTAGTGCTATAAAGTTTTGTATTGTTTGTATACCTGTGGGAGATGTACAGTAAATGCTTCTATAGATATTTATTCAATTAAATGTGTTTTTATAGAATAGTTTTAATATCAGTCTTGTTGGTGATTAGTAAAGATATTTCTGAAAAAATACTGTTTTTCTTTTTACTATAAAAAAGTGTTATTAATTAAAACCCCCCTCCCCTAATAAAAGTCTGAATCACCCCCCTTTTCCCAGGTTATAAATAAAAATAAATAAATAAACATGTTTGCTATCGCCGCGTGCGTAATCGCCCAAACTATTAATTTATCATATTCCTGATCTCGCACCATTAACTGCGTAAGCGTAAAAAAATCCCAAAGTGCAAAATTGCGCATTTTCGGTTGCATCAAATCCAGAAAAATTGTAATAAAAAGCGATCAAAAAGTCGCATATGCACAATCAAGGTACCGATAGAAAGAACACATCACAGCCCCATAGACCAAAGGATAAAAGCGCTATAAGCCTGGGAATGGAGCGATTTTAAGGAACATATATTTGTTAACAATGGTTTGAATTTTTTACAGGCCATCAGATAATATAAAAGTTATACATGTTACATATCGTTTTAACTGTAACGACTATAACATGTCAGTTTTACCCCAGGGCGAAAGGCGTAAAAACACATACCCCCCAAATAAACAAAATGCATTTTTTTCAATTTCACCACACATTGAATTTTTTCTTGCTTTTGCAGTGTACTTTATGAAAAAATTCAGCCTGTCATTGCAAAGTACAATTAGTGGCGTAAAAAATAAGGGCTCATGTGGGTTTCTAGGTGAAAAAATGCAAGTGCTATGGCCTTTTAAGCACAAGGAGGAAAAAAACGAAAACGCAAAAAACGAAATTGGCCCGGTCCTTAAGGGGTTAATAGATCGGACAATTCCGCTCGCTACAATATGTTTATTTTTATTTTTTTTAATCTTTTTAGTTTTATAATGGGCAAGGGAGTTTTTTAAACCTTTATTGTGATGGGGGGGGGGGGGGGTGTTTAATACTTTTAAAAGGAGCCTGTCCTGTCACTGAGTACCTTAAACGCCATAGATTGTGGGGGTTAAAGGGGTTATCTAGCGCTACAAAAACATGGCCACTTTTACCCCTACTGTTATCTCCAGTTCAGGTGCGGTTTGCAATTAAGCTCCATTTACTTCAATGGAACTGAGTTTCAAAACCCCACCCAAACTGGAGACAACAGTAGGGGGAATGTGGCCATGTTTTTGCAGCGCTGGATAACCCCTTTAATGAGAGATTGTACAGATTACTGACTGGGTTAAAGGGGCTATCTGGGAAAGCAACAAACGCCACGGCCAGTGATTGGCTAAGTGGCCTGTCAGCTAAAACAGGCCAGTCTGAAGCTGGAGCGCGCGGACCCGGGGAGAAGTTCAGAGGAAGAGGAGCCCTGCAACCTGGACAGGTAATGTATAACGTTTAAACAAGGGCTGCAAGAACATCGGTAACAATGTCCCTGCAGCCCTTGTTAAACAATTTTCGGGCCGTGTAATAGGCCCAGTAAACGAGCGCCGATCTAGCAGATCGGCACTCGTTTACATTTATTATCGGGCCCCCATCGGCCTGTCTAATAGTACCCTTAGCCATTTTTCTGGCAAACAGTAAGCCCTGGCTTAGCAATGATGCGGTCTATAGGATGGCTTCCTCTACTAAGCACAATACACCAGGGCTGTGGAGTCAGATTTGGAGTTGTGGAGTCAGAGTTGGCTTAAAAAAAAAAAAAAAAAATCTTTTAAAATGTTATAATTGAGTTTTCATATGGATTTTACAAATGTTCCTCATTAATATAGTTTATGTTCTATCAATCTAAGCCCTTTATTTATAACAACCAGAAAAACTCTTTCTCCCATATATTAGTTTCCTCCATATGGGCGGGTTCACACTACGGAATTCTCGCGGACAATGTCCGCGAAATTCCGTCAGCTGTCCGCCCGCACATCTGGGCGCCTTTCCGCCGGCCCCATAGACACCATTCTATGGGCTGGCGTATTCCGCTATACGCTGAAAGAAGTGTCATGTCACTTCTTTTAGTGGATCGCGGAATACGCCGGCCCATAGAATGGTGTCTATGGAGCCGGCGGAAAAGCGTGTGCCCGTGCGGGCGGACAGCTGACTGAATTCCGCAGACATTGTCCGCGAGAATTCCATAGTGTGAACCCGCCCTAAGTCAGTAATCTGGTCTCTATTTGGCAACTAGTTTCTGAGCTGGAAGAGTCCATTGTTTTGGGGGAGATCTGTGCTGTTATCTTCCTGGATGCTGGATTATTGTATATGAGCAGCAGTGTAATATGAAGATATCCTTTGAAATATAGAGGTGGAGGAGTAGAAGCCATAAGTAGTGTAGCAGTTCAATGTGGTGTTTTCTCTGAGAAGATGTGCCAATTCACATTTTCTCCTGCTCCCACTGCTCTCCCACCTTTAGGAGACAAAACTTCCATGCTTCTGTCTCACATTGTGTGTGTTAGCTAGGCCCAGGCTGATGATGCAGACAGGGGGCAGGGCGTGATGTCACAGGAGGCTTGGCTGGATCCTCCAATCCCCTGAGTGATTCACCATCTCTGACCGTCCAGAAGCAGCTGCTGCACTGATTTCACCGATTGTGCTAAAGTCTGCAGTGAAATTAGGGCTGTATTCGCACATGTTGGAGTTTCATTGCAGCCTTGCAGCGTATTCACAAAAATGATGCAGTAACACAAGTAAATTATGCTAAACGGCAGAGAGGATCAGAGCCGGCACTGCCAATCCCACTTGGAGAAAAAACAAGGCATAAACAGTATATTCTATGTAAGATAGTATTGGATAAACTCCTTATTGTGGGGCTCAACTTCAAAGATAAAAGATGCTTGATCATAATATGTGTGTGGAAATTAAAATAAAAAAAAAATTCTAATTCAAAAAGTACTTTATTCCAATATCAGCGTTACAGGTAGAGAATGCAGCGTGCTGTGTGAACACAGCCTAGATGTTCTTCAACAGATTTGGGTGGGGAATGGGAAGGGTGGAGGACTGTGATGAACAGCTGAAGGAAAGCATTGCATTCTGGAACCAGTACTGCATTCTGGGAACTGCTCAACCGGGAAGTACAGAAACAATACAAAACACAAACAAATGGATTTTTGGTAGTTTCAAAACTGGGATAGATAGGTGAGTAATGCTATATGCTTCTGCAGAAGTTTATTTTTTTTTTAACCTCTACCTGAAGTTCCCCTTTAAAGGGGTATTTTGGGCATCAGTGAAAAATCCAGGGGAGAGAGAGGGTTGGGATCATAATAAAGAAGTCCTATTTACCTATCCCTGTGCCCCCACAGTGCAACGTGCTCCCAATCCTGTGGGTGATGTCATGGCCCCACTCAGAAATGCCTGCTTAGCCAATCAGTGAGTGAGGCGGGACACAGCTGCAGTCACTGACTGGCTGAGAGGGTAGTTCCTGTGGGGCCGTGATGATTCAGGAACACAGACGCTGCCAGAGAGCTGATAAAACAGGGACTTGGGCCGACCCCTCTATATTACAGGGATCTGGCATTGTTATCAGTGTTTCTTTGTGTATGCTAAATATTTAGTTAGAAACATAGAAGATTGTCAGCACAAAAGACCACCTGCTCTATCTAGTCTAGCTCTGAGTTTTTCAGGACATGGTGGCTGGAGACTGGCTGCATTCACTGCGCACGTACAGGTGAATCTGCTTTATATATTTTCTTATTCACACAGAAGTCGCCCCAGGATCATGTAGGACATTACACTGAAGCTTCTGAGCCAGTCCCCTGGTCTCTGACTGCCCATTTATGAAGGAGCTGCTGCTTACTAACTCCACAGCTCTCCAATACACAATTGAACAATATTTTTTATTCAAATGAAAACACTCTCACACTCCTTGATGACCATTTTATAAAAAAAAAAAATCTGCTGGCCATTGGCGTAGTCCACCGAATCTGATGTAATCCTCACAATACCGATATCTGAAAAACGAGAGAGAGAAAAAAAAAAGGCAGGAGCAGAGCACCCATAATTTTGACAGGTGTTCTGCTCCTTACAGTATGCAGCATCTGTACAGATTGATAACCACAGTGTTGCCCTTGGGGGGGCTACGTGAGGACGCATTGGAGAGAGTTTATGCTCGCCTTCAGACGTCTTCCTTCTTAACCAAACCCTGCATGATTCTCTGCTCAGCCAATCAGTGGCTGCAGCGGTGTCCTGCCTCAGCCACTGGTTGGCTGATTGATGGAAGAACAACGCTGAACACCGGGAGGGTAAGTTAACTTAGCCCCCTGGAGCTAAGTTAGCCAAGCATTGGCAAGGGAGATGCTTGAGGACAGCAGAGCTCAGCTGCAGCAAGATGAGTATATGGATTTTTTTTATTACATCGGGGACAATGTCAACATGGGGGGGAGGGGGCTTACTACCAGGGACTGGGTATATGTGAGGGGAGAGGGGCTTACTACCAGGGTACAATGCCTATATGTGGGAGGAGAGGGGCTTACTACCAGGGAACAATGGGGCTAATTTACTTAAGTGTTACCACCAGTAAATTGTCAGGTTTTTGTCCATTTTAATAGACTGACACATTTACTAAAGGTGCGCTACACGATTTGTCCAAAAACCTGCCAATGTTGTCCAAAGTCCAAGTGGGATTGTCATGGGTGTGTCTTTTAAAATCTGCCGCAAATGACTGATTTACTAAGCGAACTCTCATTTATTAGATGGGTTTTCTATGCTTAAAACCAGCCACTTTAAGTGTGGCGGGATGGTCGGGTTATAGTTTTGTCCTGTGAAAAGCTTTCCAGATTTACATAGGGTCGCTCCACATTAATGAATTTGGCGTGAAAAATAAATGACACAACAGCATAGGGTATTTTTAGTAAATGAGGCTAATGTCCAATGTGGGGGGAGAGGGGCTTACTACCAGGGGAAATTTTCAGAAGTTCCCCGTACAGTACAGATGAAGACCTGTAGACCAACAGTGCTGGGGGGCATATAGAGACATTTTTAGTGTGACATAACTTTTACTGAATAAATAGAAAAAACTGAAATTCCCCACAAAAACGCAACACAATTAGACAAATATAATAGCGGGTCCTTGCAACAATAATGTCTACAAATGTGGTATGAGTACATGAGTTGAGAAGAGAACATTTTGCTGCAGGCCACCCGGGGTTGATCCACAAAGCAGCTACTCCAAACAGGGACTACTGACCCTAGTAAACACTATAGGGCTATGTTCACACTACGTAAAACTATGGCCGTTGTTGCCGATGGCGGGGTGGAACAATGCCTTAGTTTCAATGGGATTCCGTGCGGCCCCGCAAATAACTGACATGTCAGTTTTCTGCGGCCGCAATTCAATGAATTGCGGCCGTAGAAAACCCTGTCAGTTCACACTATAAAGCGAGCGGCTCCGGCTGCACGCACCATAGTCTGCAGGGTGAAGCTCTGATGCGCCCACATCAGAGCTCTGCAGCCTAGAAGTGTATGTGAAGCTACCTCTGCTGGCACAGGGTATATTGGGGCATTTGGTCTACAAAGGTGTTGCCCCCTACTGTGGACTACCTCTTTGCCTCTACAATGCCCTATAACCAGTCCCTGACAGTATCCCCTATGTGTTTCCATCAAATTATTGGTATTCTCAGTAAGTAAAAAAAAAAAAGTAACAGAGAAGGAAAAAAAGAATCGAAGTAGCAAAATTAGCAGGAGAATGTTACTGGTTTTCAAGATGGTGATTATAGTTTACCCATACAGCCAAAATACAGTGATTAATTGGTGGCAGCAGAGAGCATTGTGTCAGGAGGAGAATACATAGGTAGTGCAGCACTAGCCTCTGTCCTCAGTGTGTTTTCTCTTTGAAAGAAGATTGTGTTTTTCTTTAGTGTGGCTGCAGTTGTATGTGTGTGTGTGCTATGGTTGCAGCAGGCTATGTGTGTGTGCTATGGCTGTAACAGGCTGTGTGTGTGTATATGTACTATGACTGCAGCAGGCAGTGTGTATGTGTGCTATGGCTGCAACAGGCTGTGTGCAGTGGCGTAGCTGGGCCGCTACCAAGGAGGGGCCCCAAGGACCCCCTCACCCATTCCCTCTTGTGACCGACTGCAAGCAGGATTTTGCTTGCGATCACAAGAGGGAGGCTCACGGCTCCCTGGCTATGCCCCGACCCCTACAGCACAAGCATCAGTGAGGTCAGTGTGCGCCGAGGCATATAACAAGCGCCCCCATGCCGGAAGTAACATCCCCAGCACACACAGCGCTCACTGATGCTTGTGCTGCCGGGGATGGGACATAGCCAGGGAGCCGGGAGCCGCGCATCAGCCGACAGCCAGACTGAGGAGAAAACAGGAGGAGAGAGACACGGCGGGGAATCAAGTTGTCAGGTGAGTTGTTTTTTTGTTTTTGTTTTTGCACAGACTGGGGGCCATCTATAAGGGGGGGATACATGGAGGCCATCTTTAACGGGGATACATGGGGGTCATCTTTAAGGGGGATACATGGGGCCATCTTTAAGGGGGGGAAACATGGGGGCCATCTAAAAGGGGGGATACATGGGGGGCCATCTAAAAGGGGGGATACATGGGGGGCCATCTATAAGGGAGATAACACATGCGGGGCCATCTATAAGGGGGAAACATTGGGGGGCTATCTATAAGGGGGACTACACGGGGGCTGTATACAATAGGGCATGTACTATAGTGGACCACATAGAGAGGGGCATATACTACAAGGGGGATCACATAGAGTCGATGTAAAGGGGCCAATACAGATTTGTTTGTAGAGAGATGAGGATGGTGCCAGAGTGAGGAGCCTAATATGTTTGTCTGACAGATTCTGTGGATTAGTGGCTTGGAGAAGTTCTCATAACGGCCCAGAACAGATGGAGAAGAAAATGAAAAGGGAAGAACTCCGATCAGAGAGGATGTTCCCTGTGAGTCACTAAATCTATCTGCACTGTAATTTATATGGTATATAGAACCTGTGTAGAGCTGGGTCTCCCTCTATGTGACTGTATGAGGTGATAGTGATCTTTGTACAGTGGATTTTATTCAGTAGCAGCTGCGGTGTTAGTCAGTATGTGGTGGTATTATTCATTAGCAGCAGTGGTGTTAGTCAGTATGTGGTGGTATTATTTGTTACTTGTAATCTGGTACAGTGTTTTATTAATCTTAGTATACAGGATTTGGTCAGTAACAATATGGTGGTGATGGTAGTGGTATGGCGGTAATATTACCCCTCTCTATCACCATGTGTGACCCCCCCCTCTCTCTCTATCACTATGTGTGACCCCGTCTTTATCACTATGGCTTACCCCTCTCTATTACAGGGATCTGGCATTGTTAGCAGTGTTTCTGTGTGTATGGTGAATATTTCGTTAGAAACATAGAAGATTGTCAGCAGGAAAAGACCATCTGCTCTATCTAGTTCTAGGTTGTTCAGGACATGGAGGCTGGAGACTTGCTGCACCCACTGCACACACAGGAGAAGCTGCTTTATATCTTTCCTTTTTCCCTCAGAAGTCGCCCCAGGATCATGTACAACATTAGGGAGAAGCTGCTGAGCCAGTGTGATAAATAACTCCCCTGGTATCTGACTGGCCATTTATGAAGGAGCAGGAGTCGGAGTCGAAGCTGCGGCTTACCAACTCCACAGCCCTGGTTCTTACACCAGTTGATTTAAATAAAAAAAACATCATTGAAATACCTTTAATGCTAAATCGGTGAAACTTGGAGGGTTTTTTTGTAAGTCTTGGCACCACAATTTCCCAAAACTTTTAAACACATTTTTAAAGTGAATTGCAACTTAACCTTTATCATGGTGAGTGACACTGATCACTGGTCCTTTCCCAGTGGTAGATTATTGAGAATAACCCTTTCTATGAATGCTCATTCAGCAAATTATAAAAATTTAATGTAAAAGGCCCTACAGTCCCCTATGCAGAAACAAGCAAACTCTTTATCTCTAAATTTGGGCTGGGCAATTAACCGTAAAAAGAACCCCTGAAACTGAATATGGCCTCGGTTAACCGACCTCATCTCCTGCAGGTTGATTCTTTCTGTTTGTTTTTTCATAGGCAGAGCAAGGTATCTGACAGTGCAAACAACTTAGTGTGGCAGTTCATGGGGAGACGTTTTTAATTTTTTTTCCCCTGAACTTCCAATATGTAGTGAGCTGGGGTGTCTGTAGCAAGCTCCAAGAGTTAATTCCAGCAGGGCGGCCCCTGGACACACAGAGCTATGCAGAATGCCACATATCTGAAGTCCTATATGATGTGTATATAGGAGGGTACTGTATATATGATGTGTGTATAAAGGAGGAGGGTGCCAGGGCCGTATTTATCACTAGGCACCAATGGTCCGGTGCCTAGGGCAGCACCTTGCGGGGGGGGGGGGGGCAGCATTAGGCAGCAGGGGGAAGGAAACAACTTTTTTTTTTTTTTTTTTTTAGTCTCCCACTCCCCATTCAGACTCGCCAGTAAATCTGGTGTCTTTTCGAGGGGGGGATGGTGGGGTTGTTCAGGCAGTGTGAAATATGACGCCTGGAGCTATTAGTTACCAATCCTGTGGTGAAAAACTTTGCTCCCATTTCTTCCTCAGTAGTCATGCTGTTACAAGGATTATTGGCCATACACCTATTGGTTACCCCATAAGGGTCTGGTTTCAGCTGCATGTGGTGACGTACAGTAAGTGTGGGAACACGGCCTAAGACTGATCAGATATCAATATGATGTTCAGAAACTAGAAAATAATTATGCTAATTGGTGAGTAAAGATGGGGCGTCTTCAGGCTCAATGCCTAAGGCAGCAGCAGCTGTTAATACGGCCCTGGAGGGTGCTGTATAATATACATACACACACCATACACAGTAATCACTTCCTATAAACATACATCATACACAGTACCTTCCTTTTATATACATCATATACCGTACCCTCCTCCTATATGTACATCATATACAGTACCCTACCCTTAATACACATCATATACAGTGTATATGATGTAAGTATAGGAGGAGGGTACTGTATATAATGTATGTATATAGGAGGGATACTGTATATGATGTGCATATATGAGGAGGGTACTGTATATGATGTATGTATATAGTAGGGTACTGTATAATGTGTATATAGGAAGAGGGTACTGTATATGATGTGCAGATATGAGGAGGGTACTGTATATGATGTGAGTACAACCCCTATAATTATACAATATATCATCATATACACTACAAGCACTACCATGATACAGTGTATCATTATATACACACAACAACCCCCATCATTATATACACCAAGTAACAGCTGCTATGTGCAGCTCAGACACATCTGTAATGCCCGAAAAAAATTCTTCAGTTTGGCACGCTCAAATGGTTGTGACTTGCAAAAAGGGGTGTGGTATAATAATCGTAATCGAGGTTACATGTTGAATTAGTTGTCATGTTCAATTAGACCATAATTGCCCAGCTGTACTGTACATTTATAGAATACAATTCTCTAGTTAGAAAATTAATCTGCCTTATGTGCCCTTAACGGTGGTGGAACAATTTGTTCACCTCTGTTCCTCCTAAATAAGCAATAGAAAGCTCAGTCTGCACAGTTTTGGTTGAAGATACTCTTTAATAACAGAATATCATTGTGAAACCATTTTAAAAATAATATAGCCAATACTTTTTTTGTCCATTTTCCAATACTCTATAAGACAAGCATATTTCATAGCTACAAAAAAAAAAAAAATGGATGTCACAGATAACCAGCAGAGGGCTTTGTTTTTGTCCATCACTCACGATGAGCGGAAGACCAACAAGAGCAAGACCTTAACCAGTCCAGAAACTTGACTGTATAGTGTCTATTAGGAACAGACGGATAAGATTTCACATTGAAAGTCTGGAAGTTATAAAGGGAAAAACCATCAGCCCACTTTTTTAGACTACAGATACGGTGTCTTCCTTGTGAATTCTAGCATGTGATATGAGGTGGGACCTGCATCTAAAGCATTTGCCACAAACTGAACATGAAAAGGGCCTCTCGTCTGTATGTATTCGCTCATGAGTTTTAAGCTGAGACAGCTGTCCAAAGGATTTGCCACAAACATTACATGAAAATGGCTTCTCTCCTGTATGACTTTGCCGGTGTGTTATAAGTGCTGAAGTACACAGGAAAGTTTTCCCACATTCAGGACATATGCTTTTCTGGAATGTTTTATGGATTGTCTGATGTGTCTGAAGATCTGTCCTGGTAGTAAAGTGTTTCTGACATCCGACACACTGATAGGTCCTCACTGCCTCCTCGGGAGAGCAGATCACATTATTTATAGTTCCACCTCGCTGGCTGAGATTTACTGAAACCACATTTTCTTCCTGTATATCAGTGTCATCATTGTGGTACTCTTCAGTGGAAGTATTGTCTTCTTCGGAGCTTGAGTCATCCTTAATACGAACAATCCTGTACTGAATCTCCCCTGGTGAGTCATGAACTTTTTCTTTCGCATAAGCCTTTTTTTGCTTCATATAATTTTTTTCAGAATTTTTCACAGTATACAAAGTATTGAGTTGTCCATCTTTGCATGGGATGGATTCATTCTTAATAGTTGGCTGATCTGATGGTTGCTCATCATCAATAGTAGACAATTCCTGTTGTCTATGACTGATAGGTGCAGAAGAATCATTACCTAGTGTCTTACTTTTGCAATGCAAGACATCTTCATCCTTAACATGTGAAGATGATACTTGTTGCATGTTGTCTGTGACTGTCCAAACATCTTTGTTAGTGAGATTTTCTTCATGATATGATGGTGGCTCCTCCTTAATTAGAGTACATGTAATATCACTGTCTGTGAGTTCGCCTTCTTCTTGTGAGATGGACTCTTCTCCCTGTGTAGATATATATGAATGACGGACATCGGGAGTATAAATGGAGGTGTCCATGAATGTTCCTTCCTCATAAAGCATTGATTCTTCTTTGTTGTCAGATGTATATATAACAAGGCCATGCTCAGATAAATCTATGAGAATGAAAATAATTATTAGAACCAGAAAATTCTTAGTCCACAGCTGTTGTTATTTAAGGAATTGTACAGGAATAGAAAACTGGCTATAGCACAAACAGTACCAGCCTTGTCTATGAGACATTGAGGACTACCACCATGTGGACTGAGTTTGAAGCATTACAACATATCAAGGCAATGGTTTGCTGCACTCAAACTTATATGTAAGGTCAACACTTTCTAAAGTACAGATAATGGGGGAAATTTATTAAACATGGTGTAAAGTGAAACTGGCTCAGTTGCCCCTAGCAACCAATTAGATTCCACCTTTCATTCCTCACAGACTCTTTGGAAAATGAAAGGGGGAATCTGATTAGTTGCTAGGGGCAACTGAGCCAGTTTTACTTTACACCATGTTTTCTAAATTTCCCCGAATGTGTACATACAATATATCTATCTTATATAAATTTATATATATATATAAAAAATTAATTTTAGTATACAGTGATATATCAGTCCTCAAACAATTCAGTGCTCAAACAATAATTTTACTGTAAGTTGCTTTTGGTACTTGAACATCCAAGCAAGGCCAAGTCCTGTCAGTGACAGATGTTCTAACCAATGCAGCTGCAGCACAGTATATTTTCAGGTGCCACTTGCTTGCCCCTCCCTCCTCATGTCCTGGCTCCTCCTCTCCCCCTCCTCTTATGTGCGCTGCAAACAATGACTAATAAGCAATATTGGGGCTTGTCTGCAGAGCCTTTACAAGGCTGAGATACTGCAATCATTCCTGCGGCCACTCAAATGCACTGGCCACATCTGTTCAGCCAAAAACAATAATTTATATGGCCGTACAAATGATTTAATGAGCCGATGACGTCATATGTCCCCAAAGAGGTGTTCAGAGCGGGGCCCCGCGGCGACCCCGCTCTGAACCGCCGCGATCCCGGGTGCCACGTTGTCCTGGAGGAGCGATCTCCGTGTCTGGTGCCGGCCAGGTGCAGCAGCCGAAAGCAAACTAGTGCTGATCTCATTGATCTTTGCTGTATAACTATACAGCAAAGATCTCAATGAGAGATCAGTGAGTATATACTAGAATATACTAGTACATGTGTAAAAAAAAAAAAAAAAAAAGTGTTCTTATTAGTAAAAAGCCCCCTCCCCTAATAAAAGTTTGAATCACCTCCCTTTTCCCAAGTTTGAAATAAAAGTAAGTAAATAAATAAAACATGTTTGCTATCGCCGCGTGCGTAATCGCCCGAACTATTAATTAGTCACATTACAGATCTCGCACGGTAAACGGCGTGAGTGCAAAAAAATCCCAAAGTGCAAAATTGCGCATTTTTGGTCGCATCAAATTCAGAAAAAAATGTAATAAAAAGCGATCAAAAAGTCGTATATGCGCAATCAAGGTACCGATAAAAAGTAAACATCATGGCGCAAAAAATGACACCTGACACAGCCCCATAGACCAAAGATAAAAGCGTTAAAAGTGTGGGAATGGAGCGATTTTAAGGAACGTATATTTGTTAACAATGGTTTGAATTTTTTACAGGCCATCAGATACAATATAAGTTATACATTTTATATATCCTTTTAATTGTAACGACTTGAGGAACATGCACAACAAGTCAGTTTTACCCCAGGGCGAATGGCGTACAAACAAATACCCCCTCAAATAAAAGAAATGTGGGGGTTTTTTTCAATTTCACCACACTTTGAATTTTTTTCTGGTTTCGCAGTGTACTTTATGCAAAAATTTAGCATGTCATTGCAAAGTAGTGACGCAAAAAATAAGGGCTCATGTGGGTTTTTAGGTGGAAAAATGCAAGTGCTATGGCCTTTTAAACACAAGGAGGAAAAAACGAAAATTGGCCCCGTCCTTAAGAGGTTAAGGAAACTAATACTGCATGGGCTACAGGAGAGGGCATTATTACCTTTATGGATGGGCAGCTTGTCTACAGGTGGGTGGGAGAGTCCACATCACTGCTGTACATATCACCCATTATGCTGGATGCTTCCTGCCACAGAGGAGCCAACATACTAGGCCACAATCCAGCCAGCTCTCCTTCCTATACTTGTCATGTCATTGCAATGTATGATATCATTTATCATAGTGCACAGCAACAATGCTGTATGCACGCCTCAATAAATAACAAGATTGGCCCGCGACTTTGGGCAATTTTTTTACTTTGGCCAACTGTGTATTAGTTTGACACCCCTGGTCTAAAAGGTCTTCAAAAGTGCATACAGTATACTGTTTTTCCTACGTTTAGGTATTCCCATCTGGGGTACTTTCTAGAATGGGACTCCGAAATCCATAAAGAATTGAGGTGCAGGCAACACATGGGCACAATCCAGCTCCGTTCTCTAAGGAGCTTCTGAAAAATGCCAAATGCAGCTTTTTTTTTTCAGTGGTGATTTTAGGGTCCCTGTTCGCAGGGGTTCCCCATATCCCTTAGTTATGCCATTAAACCCATTTAGGCTGGGTTCACACACAGTATATTTCAGTCAGTATTTGGTCAGTATTTTGAAACCTCAACCAGGAGTGGATTGAAAACACAGAACGGCTCTGTTCACAAAATGTTGAAATTGAGTGGCTGGCCGACATTTAATGGCAAATATTTGCTGTTATTTTAAAACAAAGGCCGTTGTATTGAAATAATGGCAGTTATTTACTGTTATATGGCTGCCATACACTCAATTTCACCATTGTGTGAACAGATCTTTTCTGTGTTTTCAATCCACTCCTGGTTGAGGTTGCAAAATACCGAATGAAATATTCTGTGTGTGAACCCAGCCTTACATTGTTTCCTGTGGGAAAACACTGCTTGTTTCTCATACAGCCTTCCAGAAGGGATTGTTTTGAGAACAGAAGTATGAGTGTACTACATTATTTCTTGGTTAACATGCACTACTACAATCACTTTTTCCCTATCGTCCCATTGGCATCACAACGTATGGGGTAAAATCGCCCCTGCGAGCCCCTGGGACGAAGGAATATTTTAATGAACATAATTAGATAAGATTTTAATCCCCTTCTACGGAAGTATAAATAGGCCCGCCTCCCCACATCATCAGTCTTTTTTACTTCGTCAGCTAAGCCCTAGGGGACCTTGCCCCCTCCTACCTTATGCTCATGTTTATGTTTTCTTAATCTCTCCCTTTTTCTCCCTACAGGGATTAGTAGAGGGTGTTGTGTTACGTTGGGCTGCGCTACTGAGGAGATTCTGTGCAGTGTTTCTGCAATTAGGTCTCCTCGCCTGCTTGACACGCAGGTCCACGGCCTTGCGGTCCATCTCTCTGGAAGATTTCCGGGTTCCTCGTCATCACGCGTACGCGCCGCGTCATCGCGTAATGACGTTGCAGCGTCACGCCGCTCCGGCGGCTCTGCGCTTCAGAAGCGCTCAGAGTATTTCAGGAGCGCTCCAGGCAGTACAAGCTCTCTTCCGAGAGTGTGAGTGGCTCCTGTGTATACAGTGTGTTCCTCTGCGTGTTCAACTTCCTGTTGGAGTCTTCTTTCTGCTTACATAGTAAGTCTTTGATAATATATGTTCTGCTGCCATCTAGTGGTTGTTTTTGCTTACTGCAAGTTTATTACAGGCTAGGCCTGTTTATTCATGGTTATAAACATATTATATGCATATTATATGTGACATATAGGTGAGACTTATATACACATATCTTTTAGATGTCAGCAATGGAAACCAGTCCGTCTGCTAAAAGAGCATCTAAGCGCAAGCACTTCACATGTGCTGAATGCGAGACTCCTCTACCGGATGGCTACGAATTCCGTACGACTGAATCTACTAGCAAGATAAGGTTTCTTTTTCTCTATAAATATTCTTACATGGAATTTTTATTTCAGTTCGTTGTGCCTCATGTCGCCCTAAAAATGTTGAAGAGCCTGAAGTTCAGGATGTGGTAGTTTGGGTGAAAGATTATGTTGAAAAAGCTTTTGCTAATAGAGAGTCTCGCCATTCTTCTCAGAAGAAAAAACCCAAGCATATTATCTCTCCTTCTGTTTCCCAGCCTGTAAGTACTATATATAGTAAGGGGCTAGGGTATTGCTCTCCTCAGCTAAAAATTATCCTTTCTGCCCTAGGGATCAGCTTTTACGGTTATTGATGAGGTGAAGTCCTCCTCCTCTTCAGAATCATCATCTCCATCTGAAGCCGAAAAGGATACATTTAAAAGCTATTTTCCTATGGACAGCATCTATAAGTTGCGTAGGGCCGTACAGGCCGAAATTCACCCTGAAGAGCTGGAGGAAGGTGCTTCCCCTGTGAAAAAGCCGAGGGCTTTTTCAGTAGGAGAAGCATCAATGTCCATGATAAAAGCTGAGTGGAAGAAACCGGAAAAAGCTTCGGTTTTGAGCAAAAAATTTAAGACCCTGTACGTCCTTAAGGAGGACCAACCCAGGGAGTGGAACGAACCTCCTAAGGTAGATACAGCAATAGCTAAACTATCCAAAAACACAGTATTACCCGCAGAAGACGGATCTAACCTTAAAGATCCTATGGATAGAAGGGTGGAGGTGGCCTTTAAACGGTCATATACAGCTGCAGCAGCCCAAGGGGCAGTTGCAATCTCTTCCTTCAAGTATCTAGAAGCCTTAGGAGGTGGTTAGCCAAGGTCCAGGAGGATCTGGAGTCTGGTGTGAACAGGGACAAGGTCCTATGTTCTTTCAAAAATGTCAATGTCATTGATTTTCTATGTGATGCAGCATCACAAGGAACAAGGCTAGCCTCATAAACTATGGCTTTGTCTACAGCTGGTCGCCGGGCCCTGTGGTTAAAACCTTGGGTGGGTGACGCTAATTCTAAGTTCCAATTATGCAACTTGGAGTTCCAGCCTGGTAGACTCTTTGGTTCAGAACTCGACAAACTAATGGAAGAAATGTCGGACAAAAAAGGGAAATCCCTTCCATTATCTTCCGCCAGTGGCTCTTACAGACCTCGTGGTTCCTTTCGGAGGGGTAGATCCCCTCAGAGAGGAAAAAATAGATACCAGGTCAGAAATAAGGGAAGATATTACAACAAGAAAGGAGGAAAGCAGAATAAGGATTCCTCAAAAAAGCCAGATTTCTGACGCCAGAAGTATACCTGTGGGGGGGGCGTCTAGCTCATTTTCTCCCAAGTTGGGAAAAATTAATAAAGGACACCTGGATTGTAAACATTATCCGCTGCGGTTATGTGCTTCCTTTGTCTCCTTTCCCTCCCCCCAGGTTTCTGGTATCTAGGTATCTAGGTCAGATAAAGCATCCGGTATTGAAAGAAGAAATTTTTCACCTGTTGGCAGTCGAAGCTTTGGAAGAGGTTCCTACGTCGGAGATCGGTCTAGGAGTGCATTCTCCAATTTTTCTCGTTATGAAGCCATCCGGAAAGTGGAGACTTATTATCGATCTAAGGTATTTAAACCAATTCATGATAAAGAAAAAATTCCGCATGGAAAATATAAAATCAGTAAAAACCCTCCTGCAGGAGGGAGATTTTATGGTGTCCTTAGATCTTCAAGATGCGTATCTCCACGTTCCTATCGCGCCAACCCACAGGAGATATCTACGCATAGCGACTCAACTTCAGGGGGAGGTAAGACACCTTCAGTTCAAGGTGCTACCATTCGGAATAACTTCAGCCCCCTTTGTATTTACAAAAATTGTATCAGCCATCATGGTACTGTTCAGGTTACAGGGAATAAAGATCATTCCCTACCTAGACGACTGGTTGATTATGGCACAGACTCAGAATCTTCTGAGGTCTCAGTTGAGTTATGTCTTGGACATACTTCTTCAATTGGGGTGGATAGTCAACCAGGAAAAATCAGACCTTGTTCCGTCCACAACAAAGACGTTCCTCGGATTTGTCATAGATTCCATACAAATGAAACTCTTTCTCTCACCACCCAGAGTGATTCGTATTCAGAGAGGGGCACAATTTCTAATTCCGCCTCGGCAGGTGTCTCTTTGAACCTTAATGAAGTTTCTGGGGCTCCTCTCCCCAGATGCGGTTCCATGGGCTCTATGGCACAAGAGATACCTTTAGCAGGAGGTTCTGAAGACTTGGAATCGCAGAATAGAAGATCTAGATGCGCTTCATGTGTTGTCCACAGAGACGAGGCAGTCTCTAACCTGGTGGAGACAGGTCAGACATGGAGCTTCAATACTCGAACCTCATTGGATCACGATCACAACGGACGCTTCAGGCACAGGATGGGATGCCCACTTAGAAGAGAAGATGGTGTCAGGAGTATGGAACGCGCAGGAGTCCTCGCTCCCTTCGAATGTCAGGGAACTCAGAGCTATTTATCTAGCTCTTCTACATTTCTCTTCAATGTTATCGCAGAGGGTGGTGAGAATAAGGACGGACAACACTGCTTGTGTGGCATATATCAACAAGCAGGGAGGTACCAGATCATCTCTACTTCTCAGAGAAGTGGAATGTATCTTCAGATGGGCGGAACCCAGAGTGTCCAGATTGATGGCCATGCACATCAGGGGCATCCACAACACTCTAGCAGATCGGTTGAGTCGAGGATTGACGGTTCCGGGAGAATGGTCACTGTCGAGAACAGTGTTCATGCAATTAACCCGGAGATGGGGACTACCTCAGATAGATCTCATGGCGTCAGCAGAGAATGCCAAACTGAGGAATTTTTGTTCCCTGTATACAACAGACAGACCGTCGATCGTGGATGCCATGTCAATACAACGGAATTTCCAACTGGCCTACATTTTTCCTCCAATCTCCATGATTCCGAGGGTTCTCATGAAGATCAGGTTGGATCAGGCATCAGTGATAATAATCACACCATTTTGGCCGAAGAGGGCCTGGTTCACCCTGCTCATGAATATGAGCAAGGGGGAATTCTGGAAACTACCATTGGAGCCGGACCTGATTTCACAGGGGGAGCATCTTTGCCAGGACCTAGCCAGTCTCAGTCTCACAGCATGGAGACTGAGGGGATTCTATTAGGTTCAGCACAATTTTCTGATAAAGTTTTGCACACACTATCTCACGCTCGCAGTAATGCCACAAACAAATCCTATGCCCGTATATGGAACATTTTCCAATCTTGGTGTTCTGCAAGGCAGATTAATACTTTAAAGCCTTCTACTCCGCAAGTGCTGGAGTTTTTACAGGAAGGATTTGACAAGGGATTGACGCCAGGTTCCATTAAAGTCCAAATTGCAGTGTTGTCAGCTCATTAAAATTGTAGATTATTTCAGTTTTTGGAAGTCAAAAATTTTGTGAAGGCCATTACAAGATTAAGGCCTAGAATGAATAGACAAGTAGATTCATGGGATCTCTCCTTCGTTCTAAGATGCCTTTGCCTCCCTCCATTTGAACTTTTGGAGGAGGTAGACCTAAAATTTCTCACATTTAAGTGCACTCTACTGTTGGCTGTAACCTCAGCCAAGAGGGTAGGGGAGCTTCAGGCCCTTGGCTCAGCTCCTCCCTATGTGTCATTTGCAGAAGACAAAGTAATCCTCAGATTCCTCCCAGGCTTCCTACCTAAGGTACCTTCATTTGCAAACATAAATGAACCGGTGTTACTTCCTGTTTTCTCTCCTGCAAGTCAATCCCAAGATGATGTGAATCTATCTTTTTTGGATGTCTCTAGGACAATTAGAATCTATTTGTCCAGAGTTGCGGATTTTCGTAAGGATGAAAATCTGCTTATTCTTTTTGCTAGTAAGAATAAAGGGAAGAAGGCTTCCAAGCCCTCCATATCTCGCTGGATTTGTGATGCAATTGGATTATGCTATTAGTCGGCAGAAAAGACTCCTCCAGAATTCACAAGGGCACATTCTACGAGATCGGTTGCTTCCAGCTGGGCTGAAAGGTCATCCGTACCCTTGGAGAGTATTTGCCAGGCTGCCTCCTGGTTGTCTCTATCTACATTCGTCAGGCATTATAGATTGAGTGCCAAGTTTGAAGCCAGAACAGCCTTAGCCAGATCTGTGCTCAGTGCCGCTGCTCTGGAGTAACCCACCCTGGGGATATCTTGCTAGTTCCCCATACGTTGTGATGCCAATGGGACGATAGGGAAGCAAAAATTATTATGTTAATTTGTTTTCCCTGAGACCCATTGGCATCACAAGGCTCCCTCCCTTGTTGTTAGATCTTGTTATTTGACTGATGATGTGGGGAGGCGGGGCCTATTTATACTTCCGTAGGAGGGGATTAAAATCTTATCTAATTATGTTCATTAAAATATTCCTTCATCCCAGGGGCTCGCAGGGGCGATTTTACCCCATACATTGTGATGCCAATGGGTCTCAGGGAAAACAAATTAACATAATAATTTTTGCATCTTTCAATAGAAATGTATATTGTTATCATGGTTTTCACCACCAGAAACCTTTGGTGACAGTCTTGCATGTCTGATTTATCAGCCTGTTTGCATCACCACATATCTGAAAGGAAATGAATGCTGGTCAGCAGAATCGGTGCTTGCTTGCAGATCGGTTTTGTGCACTTAAGACTTGAGGACTATAACCCTTAGTGCACAGATCTGCCCCTCCTCATGAATATTCATTGCAGAGTGCTGCCTCTGTATTTTTGAGGAGGGGCAGCGTGGGTCAGTGCACTAAGGACAGCACTCCCACCCCCAGTACACTAAACTACTTAATTTACCTAATAATTAAACTGAATATTTAAACAATGCTGAGGATGAAGATAAAAAAGTATCTTCATTCTTAGCATTCTATGTGCTATGGAAGCATAACAACAGATTATAAAACAAAAGTAATAGAAAACAAACACAGTATCGTACTATGCTTCTCACCAGGCTTTCCAAGGCTCCTATTCTATAGGTAAGCACACTTGCCTCTGGGAAAGCTGGATGACAGCCCCTGTGACATTTCACATTGGTTGTTACCTAACATCTTCAGAACTGTGTAATGGTGTGCTAAATATTATAAGTGACTGATAAAATTTCCTGATACATAGAATAGCTGAGGCCATGAGATGGGATTACTCTGCTCTGACATTCTGCTCTGCAGTTGTAGGAAGAACTTTTAGCAATTACTGTAAATAATTTTCTTAAAACTCCACTAATTTCTATAGGATGTCACTTATGTTTCCTTTAGTAGTCAGCTGAGAACCTGAAAAGTCTATGCAATATGTTTTGTGTAATACAGACCGTGATGTATAGGAATAACACACAGTGATGTCAAAGTACATGGATAACGAATAGCAATGTTACACTATACAGGTAATATACACAGTAATGTCACAGTGCATGCATAATCTACTCACACTACCTACATGGATGCACAGAGAGGGCCCAGTTACAATATGGATGTACACAGTGGGCTTGTCTACTAAACGAGGGCACAGAGCGGTCATGACTAAAATTTGGAGGCATACTGGGCATAATTGCTTATTTGGGCCCACTGTTACTGTGTAAAGCAGTATAATTGCTGCCCCAAACAACAGTAAAATAGCATCTGAGGCTTCCTGCAAGGAGAAAAATGTTCCATTTAGCAATAAAAAATAAAAATTGAGATTTAAATTGAGAATCATCCATAATGTTAAAAAAAATTAAGCTTGAGATTTAAATTTTTGGCAATAGGTCCCTAAATATAAATATAAACTAGTAAGGAAAGCAGCACAGGTGTATCACAGTGCCATCGATAGCAACAAAAACAGACGAGAATGCAGCACCTCAATCAAGTGAGTGCCTATTGTGATAATTTTGCGATAAAAAAGGGATTTGCGGGATGGTGCTGCCTACTGTCTATTTTTGCTGAACTGAATTTAGATAACGGTAATTCCTGGTACAGTCCACAAATATCAATAAATTGCATGCACCAGTGCCTACCAAGGAAGCGGTAAGTTCTCATGCTGTCTGCAAGTGGAAGCCCCGGCAAGTAGCACTCTATGTAAGAGCACACTAACGCCAATGAGTCCTTATTAAAATCCCCCGCCCCTCCCTCGACACCCATTGGTATGGGCCGACCTAGAGGAGGTGGAGCCTAGACCTTTAGGCCAGCCTGTTCCAATGGTCATTAAGGGGATGGGGCCTATGTGATGATGATGTCACAGAGGGGTGGGGCCAACGGTGGTGCTGTGGGTGGAGCTAAGTGGCACTGTTCCATAAAGCCCCACCAATTTAGAACAATCTGCAGTTGATAAAAGATCCCTTTTTACTTAAACAAGCACCACGACGTATGATATAAAATGAAGCATGAAAACTGGTAAATTTACCTTTTACACCTCTGTGTAGAGAAGTCAAAATGCAAAAAGGGGGTGACAATGTCACTTTAACAATTCTTACCATGTGATCTGAACGACTGCTCATTATCCAACATGTCTGCATAAAAGTCATGATGTCCTTCTAAATAGTCCCCCTCCTGGAAAACAATTAAGATAAAATGTTACCACCACAACCTAACTACATTATATAGTCATTAATCAAATGCTTCAAAAATGATGATGAAAAAGCCATTGGCACTATCTATCTTGTAGCAGAGGTGTGGAAGTAACAACTTGCATTTGCATTCCTGTGCTGTGTGTGATTAATCAAATGTTGCTTTTGGTGTCAATGTATAATGTCCCGCTGACCCATCTGTTCTCACCTCTCCATTCAGCAGCTGGATAATCTTGTAGGCTAGTTCCAGAATCCTCCGATCACTGTTTTCCTCACTACTGTGGCATGGAGGAAGTGGTGTCATTTTCGCTGGAGCTTGGGAACTATCCAGTTCTCCTAATTCTCTCATCTTAGCTCGCTTACGAGACTTCACAACCGTGTAATCCTGAGTAGGAGGAGAGAAAACAACATTATCACTAATTACAACTAAACAATGAAGAACAACCAACATTTTCTACCTTCACTTGGCCAGTATTGATAAGTGTTATTGGTATTTTACATGCATGTGCTGGAAACAAACCAGTGCCCAGCTCCCTCCAATACAAAGCACCATATTGTATTATTACAGATAAAAAAAATGACAGATTCTCAATTTCTCACCTCCCCAGTCAACAGGTAGATGATCTCCAGTGTGATATTCAATATCCTCTGAGTCATTCGACTTCTGATTTTCTTTGCACTTTTGGGGCGAGGCGGACGCTCTATATAATGAATGAGGAGATTATTTCACACTATATATGATCTATGATTCAGGGATACACAACTAAATGCTAACGCTACAAAAGCACTGTTATTTGAACAAACTTTGCATAAAATAGTAGTACAAGGGAATGTAAGGATATTTGTAACATATTTTACGAGAGAAAAAAAACATTTTCTCCTCTTATCAGGCTCCTTTCCTGCCTGTCCCCAAACTTATTATTCAGCTCAACTCCTTCCTGTCTTTACAAGACTGCACTGTAGTTCTGCAGCACTGGAGTGCTGGGTTCAAATCCCACCAGGGGCAACACCTGCAAAGAGTGTGTATGTTTGCTCTGTTTTTGCGTGGATTTCCTCTGGGTACTCTTTTCCTCCCAAAAAATCCAGGTGAATTTATATCGTAAGCCCTAATGGGGACAAGGACCAAAATCAACAAACTATGTAGAGTGCTGTAGAATCAGTTGGCGATACACAAATAAAAGCATTAGAAGCAAATAGAGGGACTGCAAAAAGACTACACAAGCTTACTCTCTTAGATTTCCCCCAGTGCTTGATTCACAGCTTAGACTGTTGAATACTGCTCTATAATTCCACTCATTTTGCTGCAGTTTCTTAGGGTGTACAATGAAGCCATAAAAAAGCAGGATCCCCACTTCTGTAGACATTATAGCTGCTAGTCTCCACCCACTTCCTCATGGACAAATGAAAATTAAAGACAGAGCCTTCAAAGCACGAATCTGGTGAAAAATGTGAAATAGAAGTTATAGTATGGCCAGAAATAGTGCTGCTCCTCAAGTAGATACTACATATTCTTGGACAAAACTATAAAATTACTTAAAACAATTGGTTCATATTAAAGGGGACAACGCGGGTGCCAGGGGCGGACATAGAGAAGGGGGACAGAAGCACATTGCTAAATTATATACCTTTGTAACATGTTTCAATCACAGTTAAAAACATTTGCACCAGAGTTTGTCCTTTAACGATAGCCCCTACCACCCCCCCTCCCCCATAAAACTGTTCTGTTCACAAATGAATCTCCACACAACAGCATAGTATTCAAAAGAAAATCATTAGTCTCCAAACAGAAGACTTCACCTTTTTTTTTCTGTATCTTCTTTACAGTAGTTGTAGCCTGTACTGTACAGTTAAAAATTGTTGGGAGAGCATCCTTCTTCAGGCTCTTTCTCATTCCCTCATTAGTATAGGAATCTGGGGTAAAGTGCTGAGAGCATATGCGAAATGCGTCTGTCTTCTTCCCTTCAAATACTTTATCAGTAAAAGCTTCAATGTCTCCAAAATCTTGACCTGTCTGCATTAGCCATGCCTTAATCATCTCCTTGCTTCTTGGAAAGGCGTGGATGGTGATAGCCGGATCCTTCTTTTTCCAACTAAAGGAACATCCTTTAACAATACAGGATGGCATCCTACAAGAGTAAAAATGTAAGTACTGATTAATGCACACAAACAGCTACTACAACTTTGATATAATGCCTTCCTTTACCATTCACAATTTCCCAGACTTGCCTAATAAAGACAAGTCTGTACATGGTCATGATCTTGTAGCCTATTTATATTATGTCCCATTAACCAGAAGAGGTAATAATACCATATGAGCCCCATAGATTTACAGATCTAAAGCATTTAAAGAGGATCCGTCACTGTTTAAAGGGGTTCTGCCACGAAGTGGTTAAAAAAAAAATAATGGCAAGAAGTGGCATCACTTGAAACCTGCTAGTTGTAATAGTGCTACCGGCCAGAGCACGCTCCTAGCCGAACTTGTGTTCATTGTATTCTGTATTGTATTCTGCATGCAGTGCTGTTAAAGAAGTTTTTCAATTGTTAAAAAAATTGCCTTTATCCATTTTTTTAGGAGAATGTACCATCATGTACAGCAATTCTTTTTTTTCATTATCTGGTCACGTGGGGATCTTGGTGGCATGGCCCTTTTTTCAAAGCATTGCCTGGTTCCCACGCTCTGCCCCATTCTCTTCTTGTGCACAGGCCCGGCTCTATGCACTGGACGTAGGCCCAGCACCCCCCAGTGTGACACTCTCCCCTCCCCTCTGTGACGCGCCTCCATTAGAATAAACAGGAAATTTTCACAGAGGGGAGTTCACACTGGAAGGCGCTGGGTTACCTCCAGTGCATAGAGTTGGGCAGATGCACAAGAAGAGAATGGCACAGAACGCCAGGAGGACAGTGTTTTGAAAAAAAGACTGCGCCACTGAGATCCCGTGCTAGTGCAGACCAGGTGATGCGAGAAAAATTTGCTATATAATGGTCTAACCAATGGGACAAGCGAGCATCGCGTTGCAAAAGCAGCACAAACATAGTCTGCTATTGGCAGTGCATCTCTTATTACAGAGCATTTGCCCACTTGTCTGCTGATCGCTGGCTCTAATAAATAGATATCAGCCTGCTTTGACACAATCTATCTATGTAATAGGGCCTTTCCAGAATTCTCTACAGCAGGTTTGATGGCGCAGATTTGAAGCTTCTGATTTGCTTTGAATCTGCAACTTCAAATCTGCGCCTAAGGGCCCTATTACACGGAAGATTATTGTGCGAAAAATCGTTATATCATTCGAATTTGAACGATAATTTTTCTGTGTAATTGCAAGCAATGATCGAAAAATCGTAAGTGTGTCGTTGATTGTTGATTTAGATCTGAACCTAAAATCATTGTTAATCGTTCGCTGTAGTTCCGCATTTTTTCACTAATCGTTCAGTGTAATTGCACATTGTCCATTGTTTTGCTGGGAGTAAACGATCATAGTAACTATCATAACTAACGACTATTGTTCTGTGTAATAGTGTTGTCACGATACCAGAATTTTGAGTTCGATACCAATACCAACTTTTTTTTTTCAATGCTCGATACTGATTCGATACTTAATAAATTAAATAAAAATCAAACAAAACAAAAAAAAATAGAATAGAAATGCTCCCCCCCTATTCTGACCTCAGCTATCAGGGGGGAGGATGGGGGCTGTAGTCATATAACACACACCAGCTATCAGGGGGGATGATGGGGGCTGTAGTCATGTAACACACCAGCTATCAGGGGGGATGATGGGGGCTGTAGTCATGTAACACACACCAGCTATCACTGGGGGGATGATGGGGCCTGTAGTCATGTAACACACACTTCAGCTATCAGGGGGGATGATGGGGGCTGTAGTCATGTAACACACACTTCAGCTATCAGGGGGGATGATGGGGGCTGTAGTCATGTAACACACACTTCAGCTATCAGGGGGGATGATGGGGGCTGTAGTCATGTAACACACCAGCTATCAGGGGGGATGATGGACGCTGTAGTCATGTAACACACACTTCAGCTATCAGGGGCGATGATGGGGGCTGTAGTCATGTAACACACCAGCTATCAGGGGGGATGATGGGGGCTGTAGTCATGTAACACACACTTCAGCTATCAGGGGGGATGATGGGGGCTGTAGTCATGTAACACACCAGCTATCAGGGGGGATGATGGGGGCTGTAGTCATGTAACACACACTTCAGCTATCAGGGGGGATGATGGGGGCTGTAGTCATGTAACACACACTTCAGTTATCAGGGGGGATGATGGGGGCTGTAGTCATGTAACACACCAGCTATCAGGGGGGATGATGGGGGCTGTAGTCATGTAACACACACCAGCTATCAGGGGGGATGATGGGAGCTGTAGTCATGTAACACACACCAGCTATCAGGGGGGATGATGGGGGCTGTAGTCATGTAACACACACCAGCTATCAGGGGGGATGATGGGGGCTGTAGTCATGTAACACACCAGCTATCAGGGGGGATGATGGGGGCTGTAGTCATGTAACACACACCAGCTATCAGGGGGGATGATGGGGGCTGTAGTCATGTAACACACACTTCAGCTATCAGGGGGGATGATGGGGGCTGTAGTCATGTAACACACACTTCAGCTATCAGGGGGGATGATGGGGGCTGTAGTCATGTAACACACCAGCTATCAGGGGGGATGATGGGGGCTGTAGTCATGTAACACACACTTCAGCTATCAGGGGGGATGATGGGGGCTGTAGTCATGTAACACACCAGCTATCAGGGGGGATGATGGGGGCTGTAGTCATGTAACACACCAGCTATCAGAGGGGATGATGGGGGCTGTAGTCATGTAACACACACTTCAGCTATCAGGGGGGATGATGGGGGCTGTAGTCATGTAACACACACTTCAGCTATCAGGGGGGATGATGGGGGCTGTAGTCATGTAACACACACCAGCTATCAGGGGGGATGATGGGGGCTGTAGTCATGTAACACACCAGCTATCAGGGGGATGATGGGGGCTGTAGTCATGTAACACACACCAGCTATCAGGGGGGATGATGGGGGCTGTAGTCATGTAACACACACCAGCTATCAGGGGGGATGATGGGGGCTGTAGTCATGTAACACACACTTCAGCTATCAGGGGGGATGATGGGGGCTGTAGTCATGTAACACACCAGCTATCAGGGGGGATGATGGGGGCTGTAGTCATGTAACACACACTTCAGCTATCAGGGGGGATGATGGGGGCTGTAGTCATGTAACACACCAGCTATCAGGGGGGATGATGGGGGCTGTAGTCATGTAACACACACCAGCTATCAGGGGGGATGATGGGGGCTGTAGTCATGTAACACACACTTCAGCTATCAGGGGGGATGATGGGGGCTGTAGTCATGTAACACACCAGCTATCAGGGGGGATGATGGGGGCTGTAGTCATGTAACACACACCAGCTATCAGGGGGGATAATGGGGGCTGTAGTCATGTAACATACCAGCTATCAGGGGGGATAATGGGGGCTGTAGTCATGTAACATACCAGCTATCAGGGGGGATGATGGGGGCTGTAGTAATGTAACATACCAGCTATCAGGGGGGGATAATGGGGGCTGTAGTCATGTAACATACCAGCTATCAGGGGGGATGATGGGGGCTGTAGTCATGTAACATACCCGCTATCAGGGGGGATAATGGGGGCTGTAGTCATGTAACACACACCAGCTATCAGGGGGGATGATGGGGGCTGTAGTCATGTAACATACCAGCTATCAGGGGGGATGATGGGGGCTGTAGTCATGTAACATACCAGCTATCAGGGGGGATAATGGGGGCTGTAGTCATGTAACATACCAGCTATCAGGGGGGATAATGGGGGCCTCCGGCCCCCACCTCACAGTCCCGTGCAGATCTAGTGGCCGCATGTCCTCCTGCCTCCCCCACTCCTCCGGTCTCCCCCTCCTCCAGCCTTGTTCTCCGATCTCCTCTCCCGGACCGCAGCGCTGCTCTCTTCCCTCTCTGCAGCCGCCGACCCTGCTCTGACCCCTGAGCTATGCAAGGCTATATATTACTGCTATAGCATTGCATAGCATCAGTAAAATCAGCGCTCTGCTAGTAGAATGTGGCTGAGCCAGACTTAACAGAGACACTGGGAGGGTGAGTGCGGACCTCAGGCTGTGAGGTGACCCATCAGCCCCCCGCACTCACATTGCGGGGGTGCCGATTAGACACTTCACAGCCACCTCAAGGGTTAAATGACTGTAGCCTGCGGGATCTCGGGCCGCAGTCATTAGCTGCCGGGGTCTGCTACACACAGTAGCCGACCCTGCTGCATATGGAGGGGGTTAGGAGAGGGTTAAATGCCGCTGTCAGTGTGACAGCGGCATCTATACAGTTACATAGCCGGCACAATCGATCGCTGTGTGCCGGCTATTTGAACTTGGCGCCGCTGAAGCGGAGAGAGGGAGGGCGGGCTGAGGAGTAACAGTACAGGGGATGCGCAGAAGACATGACAGGCACTCGGCTCGCTGCCTGCCATGTCTCCTGCTGTGTACTCTATGATAAGCTGTGCAGCAGTGCGGCTAAGGGTGGTATTACACGGAACGATAATCGGCCGAATTGGCCCGATTCGGCCGATTATCGCTCCGTGTAATAAATGCAACGATCAGCCGATGACAACGATCATCGGCTAATCGTTGATAAAGTTTAGAACCTATTTTCGTCGGGCGCCGACCGCGCACCGCTGCGTGTAATAGCGGTGCGTGGCCGGCGACTAACGATATACATTACCCATCCACGTTCCAGGGCTGCTCCTGCCGTCCGCTTCTCCCTGCGTCCCGCGCGCGCTCTAGCGTCACAGAGGCCTGTCAGCTGGTAGGCCGCTCAGCCAATCACAGGCCGCGGCGGTCCCGGCCTGTGATTGGCTGAGCGGCCTACCAGCTGACAGGCTGCTGTGACGCTAGAGAGCGCGCGGGACCCCCGGGAGAAGCGGACGTAGGAGCAGCCCTGGAACGTGGATGGGTAATGTATGCCAGTTTAGCAAGGGCTGCAAGGACATCGGTAACGATGTCCTTGCAGCTCTTGTCAAACGATTATCGGGCCGTGTAATAGGCCCAGTAAACGAGCAACGATCTAGCAGATCGCTGCTCGTTTACAGGTATTATCGGGCCCTGCTCGGCCCGTGTAATACCACCCTAATCATAAAGTATTGAATACCAGGAAATCCTGGTATCGAACCGAAAATATGCCCCTAAAATCGATAGTAGAATCGATTTTTCGGTGCATCGTGCATCCCTACTGTGTAATATGGTGAACGATTTCAGGTTACCGATAAACAATCTCGTTTGCGATCGTTTATCGTTAGTCGTTAATAATCGTTTCGTGTAATAGTACCCTAAGGGTTCATTTACCCAAAAAGTTTATCTGACAGATTATCTGCCGAAGATTTGAAGCCAAACCCAGAAACAGACTATAAACAAAGAACAGGTCATAAAGGAAAGCCTGAGTTTTCTCCTCTTCATATCCATTCCTGGCTTTGGCTTCAAATCTTTGGCAGATAATCTGTCAAATAATCTTTCTGTGTAAATGGACCCTTAGATCATTACATGTAAAAGGACCCTAATTGTGCAGGAATGGGGCAACCATGGAAGTCTATGGTAGTTTTGCAATCACGGGCAGTTTCCTGATGTACATCAGGAAAGTGCCCAGGATTCCGGATTTGTCGAGAGCCACTCCTGCAACCGCCTGCTGCTCCCGGGCCGCTGCCGATACTCCCGGAGGTTCCTCAAGGCGTATATAAGTATAAAGTAAGTATAAAGTTTATCTTATACTTACGTCTTGAGCATTGGCGGCGGCCCAGGGGGTTCACGCATGCGCAGGAAGCAGCTTGTCTCCGACGGGACTGCTTCCCTGCGCAGCCGCTGTGTATAGAGCCCACTATGCAGTTATGAATATGCATAGTGGGCAGGCTGGGCGGGGTGATGCTCTCTGGCCCTGAGCAACGCCCTAAATTCTCTTATGCAAGTAATTTGCATAAGAGCATTTAGCCATTTTACAAACAATGCAGAGGCGTACAGGGGTTAAACTAATGGCTATGTATTACTGCAATCCTCTGCTACTGCGGCATATCAGCAAGTTCTCTGGGCAGGGTCAGAGAACTTTTTCAGAGCTCTGTCCAAAAGATTGTCGGCAGAAAAAGCCTTCCTGGTCCATCCAGTCTGCCCTTTTATTAGTTTCTTATTATCTTAGGCAGGGCCAGCGTCAGCACCCGGCTTACTCGGGCAAGTGCCGGGGCCCACAGCCGCTCGAGGGGCCCCCGACACTTGCCCGAGCAGTGAGCCGGGTGCTGACGCCGGCCCTGCACATTGATAATGACAGCTACAGGGTAAAGGACCTGCCTGTCTGCTGCTGAGCCATGGGAAAGGACCTGTGGTGACATCATAAGGGGGCGGGGCTGAGAACGGGAGAGGATGCTGGTGGATGAAGGACCTGTGATCATTGTCATGTGACATGAGGGGGCGGGGCTCACCTATACCTCCCCTCTGTATGCTGGGAGTTCTCCTCTTATATCTCCTATAACAGGGGTGGGGAACCTTTTCCATGTCGAGGGCCGGTCGGGCCTTAATAAAATCATTCGAGGGCCGCACTCAATGCTATACCGTGCACGGCAGTTAATAGCGGGGGTTTGCAGCACCCGAACAAGGCAAAGTATTGTTCCCCTAATGCCCCTGCTATTGTAGTTAACCCTCTGTGATGCCCCTTGTACCTGATTTGAATCCTTAGTGATGCCCCTGGTAGCCTAGTTAACCCCCCAGCCATGTCCCTGGTAGCCTAGTTAACTCCTCAGTCATGTCCCTGGTAGCCTAGTTAACTCCTCAGTCATGTCCCTGGTGGCCTGGTTAACTCCTCAGTCATGTCCCTGGTGGCCTAGTTAACTCCTCAGTCATGTCCCTGGTGGCCTAGTTAACCCCCCCAGTCATGTCCCTGGTGGCCTAGTTAACCCCCCCAGTCATGTCCCTGGTAGCCTAGTTAACGCCTCAGTCATGTCCCTGGTAGCCTAGTTAACTCCTCAGTCATGTCCCTGGTGGCCTGGTTAACTCCTCAGTCATGTCCCTGGTGGCCTAGTTAACTCCTCAGTCATGTCCCTGGTGGCCTAGTTAACTCCTCAGTCATGTCCCTGGTGGCCTAGTTAACTCCTCAGTCATGTCCCTGGTGGCCTAGTTAACTCCTCAGTCATGTCCCTGGTGGCCTAGTTAACTCCTCAGTCATGTCCCTGGTGGCCTAGTTAACTCCTCAGTCATGTCCCTGGTAGCCTAGTTAACTCCTCAGTCATGTCCCTGGTGGCCTAGTTAACCCCTCAGTCATGTCCCTGGTAGCCTAGTTAACTCCTCAGTCATGTCCCTGGTGGCCTAGTTAACCCCCCCAGTCATGTCCCTGGTAGCCTAGTTAACCCCCCAGTCATGTCCCTGGTAGCCTAGTTAACCCCCCAGTCATGTCCCTGGTGGCCTAGTTAACCCCCCAGTCATGTCCCTTGTGGCCTAGTTAACCCCCCAATCATGTCCCTGGTAGCCTAGTTAACCCCCCCCCCCCAGTCATGTCCCTGGTGGCCTAGTTAACCCCCAGTGTCTGCCCCAAATGAAAAAAATAAACATCCCACTCACCTTTCCTCCGCTCCCACGCTGTCCAGGTCCTCTTCTCCCTCCTCTCTTCTGTGCCGGTCTTCTCCTGCAGGAGGTGCGCGATGAAATGACGTCATCGCGCGCGGCCCGCAGGAGTCAGAAGACGTGCGCCGCTCTGCGCTGGTGAGGCAGGAGCCGGCATACAACACATCTTCCTGTGTCTGTGCCAGCTCCTGCCTCACCAGCGCGGCGCACGTCACAGGAGGGCAGGAGTCAGAAGATGTACACCGCTCTGAGGGGAAGGAGCCGGCACTCACAGCATCCTCCTGGCAGCTGTCACAGACACAGGAGGATGCCGTGTGTGTCGGCTCCTTCTCCTCCAGAGCGGCGCATGTCACAGGGGAGCCGCGGGCCACATCCGGAGGGGTCAGGGGCTGGATGCGGCCCGCGGGCCGGAGGTTCCCCACCCCTGTCCTATAATGTCCACTGATCTCCCATAACAGGCTGGACATGCTGGGAGTTGGGAGTGCTCCTAGATTATGTGAGTATGATTTTATTTTTTTTAATTTTCTTGTGTTGAGGGAGAGCAGGGGGCATTACTAGGGGGGCAGAGAAGATGGCATTTCTATGGGGGCAGCGCAGGGGGCATCTATTTCGGGGCATTACTATGGGACAGCAGGGAACATTACTATGGGGGCAGGGGACATTTACTATTGGGCAGAGCAGGGGGCATTACTATGGGGGCAGAGCAGGAGACATTACTAGGGGGGCAGAGCAGGGGCATTTCTATGGGGGCAGAGCAGGAGGCATTACTAGAGGGGCAGAGCAGGGGCATTACTATGGGGGCAGGCAGAGCAGGGGGCATTACTAGGGGGGCAGAGCACTGGCATTACTATGGGGCAGTGGACATTACTATGGGGGCAGGCAAAGCAGGGGGCATTACTAGGGGGGCAGAGCAGGGGCATTACTATGGGAGCAGTGGACATTACTATGGGGGCAGAGCAGGGGACATTACTATGGGGGCAGGCAGAGCAGGGGGCATTACTATGGGGGCATGGCAGGGGGCATTACTATGGGGACAGAGGGCACTTTTACTATATGAAGGGCACAGCATTGGGACATTATTACTATATGGGGGGCACAGTACAGGACCCACAAACCTCCTTACTTCACTGCACATGACACCAAGCAGCAGAATTACTACTGTATGGGAGCCTATGGGTGGGGAAAAGGGAAGGAAGTTGCTGAAAATGTGCGGAGCCTAAGATGTTTGTCTCACAGGTTCTGAAGAGATGAATTGTAGCTTGAAGAAATCATCATGGTGGTCTGGGCCAGATGGAGAGGAAACGGAGAGCGATCGCCTCAGATCAAAGACCTCACCTGTGAGTCACTGAATTACATTTTCTTTTCGGTATTTTACTTTATTTGGTAGGTGTGCCCCGAGGTGTGCTATACAAAGGGGCCAGCTGAGTCTCTCTCGACCAAGGGCCCACAAAAACCTGGAGCCGGCCCTGATCTTAGGATAGGTGTATGATTTTCCAAGGCAGGTTTACATTCACTTATTGTAGATTTACCAACCACATCTGCTGGATTTTTGTTTCAAGCATCTACTACTCTTTCAGTACCGTAATATTTTTTCATGTTCTGCGTCTGATCTTTCCCCCAACTACAAATGTAAAAATGATTTGCTGGAGCGCCTAGCTTGTGTATACAATGTAACTTAAAGCGTAACTATAAAATATTTTGACCTTTCAGTTTTAGTTAGCTTACGTCATGATAAGAATTTTTGCAATCTACATTAATAACCTAAAATGAACAGTTTTTTAAATACATAAGGCTGACTATGCCCTTACAGCCCTCTCTGGCTCTGACTTATTTCTGCACTCCTGCTGGACACGCCCCCTCCCTGGAGATCCGTCCTGAGTGTACGGACTGTGACAGGAGCATCAGATAAGAGTCCTGACACAGAGAGAAACAAAACCTCCTCCCCCCCTCCTAGCAGCACGTTCTCCCCCCTCCCCTCACAGAGGTGACTTAGCAGAGCTGAGGGTGTTGTGTGTAAGGAGCAGCGCAGGGGAAGAGCTGGATGGAGGGACAAGTACCCAGTGCTTCACCCAGGAGGCACATGCCATCATGACTCCAATATACTGCATGAGGGAGAGTGGGTGAGTCACTGAGGGGAGGACTACAGCTGTAGTCCTTCCATAGTACATATAACACTCACTATCAGATGTCTGCAGCAGGTGCCCCCACCTCCATGGCTGACATTATCCTACAGTGTAATGAGAGCAGATGACTGTATCTAATCCCACTGTGTGTGATACCATCTGCTGGTGCTCTGTATCTAATCTTACAGTGTGATACTGTATGTTGGGGCTGTATCTGATCCTGCTATGTGTGATACATCTGCTAAGGTGCTGCTCAGTGAATGGAGGGACCCAGCCAGGGAGATGAGGGAGAGGCCACGCCCACATTCTCAGCCAGAAGAAAAAATCATTTATTCCTCTGAGCCAAATAATTCAGTGAGCGTACACGCTATCAACGCACTTTAGGGCTCTTTGTAAAGGGTAACACGAGGGCTTTTTATTTGAGGAATTTCATTTTTTGGCTACTGAAATTATAGTTGCACTTTAAATTCCTTATATATCCAGACAAGAAAAGGTAGACTCACGTTTCAGTCATAGAATTTTTTCCATTTATTCTCTGGAATTTTCACATGAGAGTTCATGCTGGTAGCTGTGGGCTCTCTTGGGTGTGCATTGAACGGAGTGGGTGTTCCTTACTGCCGTGACGTTTCGGGGTTGCCCCCTTACTCATGCGTGACGGCCGCGCACCGCTATTCCACGCAGCGATGTGCAGTCGGTGCCCGATAATTTTAGGTTGAACCTAAATAAACGATCAGCCGATGACACGATCACCGGCTTATGGTTGTCTCTATTCCATGGAGCGATAAACGGCCGAATGGGGCCGATTCGTCTGATTATTGCTCCGTGGAATAGGCCCCTATGTTACCCTGTTCCTTCTGAGACCAAAGTCACATGATCTGTCTTTTCTGTTGCCAGACAAGCTGTAACACCTCATCTACTCATCTCTAACCCTGCCCACTACTGACATCACACCAATTAGTGAGCACCTGGCCAAGGGGCGAGGAAACAACAGAACAGTGACAGCCTCCAGAGCAGTATAGGGGAACCTCTCTAGAGGCTGTCACTTTAATCTATGTAGATAGATAGGTGGTCCAGGGTAAGCCTGACTGTCACTGTCAAGGGTTAATTATTTACCTCAGTTTGGAAGTTAGAGAATGCCAGTAGTGCTAGCACACACTGCTAGTTGGCCAGTAGTGAAGGAGTTAACAGAGCTGTGCTGTGCATGCTGGAAGATGAGGGGCATAAAAGAATTAGGAAGGGAGTCCAGTCAGTACATTGTGAGGTAAAATGAAGCAAGGTCCTGGTGTCTGAGGTAGAAAAAGTGACAGAGACAGATTTATGTAAAAACAGCAGCCAGAGATAATAGCACAGGTGCTGGATTTGCCACAAGGGGAGAGAATTCAGCCCAGTGGGAATCAGATGGATTACAGAATAGGACTGGTGAGACTTAGGTACCTGTAAGTATCTCCACTGTAAGAGGAAGCCAGACTGTGTGGGTGCTGGGAAGCATTTCATCGTTGTCACCACTAATATTTCTTTTAGTTGGAGTTTACTGTATATACCTTAACCCCTTAAAGGGGTAGTCCACCCAAAAATTTTTTCTTTCAAATCAACTGGTGCCATGAAGTGCCAGAGATTTGTAATTCACTTCTATTAAAAAATCTTAAGTCTTCCAGTACTTATCAGCTGCTGTGTGTCCAGCAGGAAGTGGTGTTTTCTTTCCTGTCTGACAAAGTGCTCTCTGTTGCCTCCTTTGTCCATGTCAGGAACTGTCCAGAGCAGTAGCAAATCCCCATAGAAAACCTCTCCTGCTCTCCAGACTAGAAATAATACAACTTCCTGTTGGGCATACAGCAGCTGATAAGTACTGGAAGGCTTGAGATTTTTTAATAGAAGTAAATTACAAATCTCTGGCACTTCATGGCAGCAGTTGATTTAACCCTTAGGGGACACAGCCAGTTTTCATTTTTGCGTTTTCGTTTTTCCCTCCTCGTGTATATAAGGCCATAGCGCCTGCATTTTTCCACCTAGAGACCCAAATGAGCCCTTATTTTTTGCGCAACTAATTGTACTTTGCTAAGGCAGATGTAATTTTTGCCTAAAATGTGCCGGGAAACCAGAAAAAAATTATATGTGTGGTGAAATTGAAAAAAAAAACGCATTTCTTTTATTTGGGGGAAATGTGTTTTTACGCCATTCGCCCTGGGGTAAAACTGACTTGTTATGCATGTTCCTCAAGTCGTTACGATTAAAACGATATGTAACATGTATAACTTATATTGTATCTGATGGCCTGTATAAAATTCAAACCGTTGTTAACCAATATACGTTCCTTAAAATCGCTCCATTCCCAGGCTTATAGCGCTTTTATCCTTTGGTCTATGGGTCTGTGTGAGGTGTCATTTTTTGCGCCATGATGTGATCTTTCTATCGGTACCTTGATTGCGCATATATGACTTTTTGATCGCTTTTTATTACAATTATTCTGGATTTGATGCGACCAAAAATGCGCAATTTTGCACTTTGGGATTTTTTTGTGCTGACGCCGTTTACCGTGTGAGATCAGGAATGTGATTAATTAATAGTTCGGGCGATTACGCACGCGGCGATAGCAAACATGTTTGTTTATTAATTTATTTATTTATTTTTATTTATAAAATGGGGAAAGGGGGGTGATTCAGACTTTTATTAGGGGAGGGGGTTTTGTGTTATTAAAAATACTTTTTTCTTTTACTTTAGACATATACTAGAAGCCCCCCTGGGGGGCTTCTAGTATATGCACTCTGATCTCTCATAGAGATCCATGCAGTATAGTTATACTGCATGAATCCATGAGATCGGTGTTCTATTACTTTTGGCTGCTGCAGCCAAAAGCAATAGAATGCCGAGCCGGGATCAGCGCCATTACGGAGCAGACCCCGGCCCGGTATGGATGCAGGGATCGCCCCCCCGCAATCGCGCCGCAGGGGGGCGATCCCCCCACTAGACCACCAGGGATGCATATCAGGAAGTATTTAGAAGCAGCTGTCAACTTTGACAGCTGCTTCTAAGTACTTAATTAGCGGGCACGGCGATCGGACCGTGCCCGCTAATAGCCGCGAGCCCGGGCTACACGCGGCACCCGGGATCGCGGCAGTTCAGAGGGTGGTCGCCGCGCGACCCCCTCTGAACTCCCATAGCGGCACGAGGACGTTCAATAACGTCCTGGTGCAGCTATGGGTTAAAAGAAAAAAAATTTGGGTGAACTACCCCTTTAAGGAAGCATGACGAGTGTACCCGTCATGCGGCCGTAAGGGGTAAACAGAGAGTGCTACCGGCGTGAGCCCTCTCTGCAGCCCGCGCTCCCCGGTTGCTATGTGCAGCCAGGGACCGCAGGTATTAGCCGCTGCGGACGGCTGATTAACTATTCAAATGCAGCGGTCAAAGCTGACAGCTGCATTTGGATAGTATATGTGGCCCCTGTCCCTGGTGTCTAGTAAGGGATCACCCCCACCCCCCGTGATGCGATTGCGGAGGGGAGATCCGTTGTAATGAGCCGGCCGGGGCTCAGCGTCGAAATGGCGCTGATCCCGGCTCGGCAATCTATTTAGATGGTCTGCAGCAGACCATTATAATAGAGCACTGATCTGATGGATCATTGCTCTATTATATACACAGCATTGATCTCAATGGGAGATCAGTGCTGTGTGTATAGAAGTCCCCCAGGGGGCTTCTAATTACTGTTAGTGAAAATAAAATAAAGTGTTTTTATTAATAAAATAAAAAAACCTCCCCTAATAAAAGTTTGAATCACCTCCCTTTTCCCATTTTATAAATAAAAATAAATAAATAAATAAACATGTTTGTTATCACCACGTGCTTAATCGCTCAATCTATTAATTTGTCCCACTTATGATCTTGTATGGTAAACGGCGTAAGCGCAAAGAAATCCCAAAGTGCAAAATTGCACATTTTTGGTTGCATCAAATCCAGAAAAAATTGTAATAAAAAGCGATCAAAAAGTCGCATATGTGCAATCAAGGTACAGATTAAAAGAACACATCATGGGGCAAAAAATGACACCTCACACAGCCCCATAGACTAAAGGATAAAAGCGCTATAAGCCTGCGAATAGAGCGATTTTAAGGAACATATATTTGTTAACAATGGTTTGAATTTTTTACAAGCCATCAAATAAAATAAAAGTTATACATTAGATATTGTTGTAATCGTACCGACTTGAGGAACATATATAACATATCAGTTTTTCCATAGGACACACGGCGTAAAAACGAAGCCCCCCCCCCAAAGAAAAAGAATTGAGTTTTTTTAAATTTCACAGCGCAAAACTTTTTTTTTCTTGTTTCGCAGCATATTTTATGGAAAAATTCAGCCTGTCATTGTAAAGTACAATTAGTGACGCAAAAATAAGGGCTGTAGGTGTAAAAATGCAAGTGCTATGGCCTTTTAGGCACAAGGAGGAAAAAAACTAAAACGCAAAAACGAAAATTAGCCCGGTCCTTAATGGGGTTAATAAATCCTGTTAGACTGCACTATAATGGAGCCTGTTTAACTTCATGACGTGTGCTATATAGAGGATAAACTTAAAGTGTTACTGTCGTTATAACTTTAAAAATTTAAATCAACAGTAGATGTGATATAGTTTGTACTTTATATGCATTATTATTTTTTTTAGTTATCATGGAAAACACGGCACTTCCTGTTTTCTGACTCTTTTTTTTCTCCATCAAAAAACAGGAAACAGTCACAAAACAGTACGTCCTGTGCATCCCAGGCCATCTGAACGTTCTCAGCGAAAATGCAGTCATACGATTGATGGACACAGTGAGCCGGGACACTCCACTGGCCGGAATTCCTGTGTTTAGTCTCTTTTTTTTTTTTCAACCAGCACAAGTGAGACAATCTGCCTTCCAGAGACTGGACCTGGATTTCTGGTAAGTTCAGCTTTGTTTTACAGCATGATAACAACAAAAAAAAAGAATGAATGTATATTGCAAACTTGCTTTATATCCCATTTACTGTTGATTTAGAAAGTTATAACGACAGTGACACTTTAACCCCTTAAGGACCGGGCCTGAAATGGCCTTAAGGACCGGAGCAAATTTTATGAATATGACCTGTGTCACTTTATTCATTAATAACTTCCCCTGAGTACGAAAATACCCCACATGTGGATATAATGTGCCATATGGGCAGAGGGCAAGCCACCAAAGGGACAGAGCGCCATTTAGAGGCTGGAATGGAGGATCGAGGCCATGTCGCAATTACAAAGCTCCTGTGCTGCCAGGACAGTAGAAACCCCCACAAGTGACCCCATTCTGGAAATTACACCCCATAAGGAATCTAACAAGGGGTGCAGTGAGCATATGGACCCCACTGGTAACAGGCACATATGTAGAATATGTGGTGTGAAAATAAAAAATACAATTTTTTTCATTTTCACGTCCCAAATGTGGCTGTCACCAGGGGACCATATCCCCGCTGCCCCCCTTGTTAGATTACTTATGGGGTGTAGTTTCCAGAATGGGGTCACTTGTGGGGGTTTTCTACTGTCCTGGCCGCACAGAGGCTTTGTAATTGCATCATGGCAAGCCTCTAATTGGAATGGCGGCCATACCTTAGCTGGGGAAAAGGGACAATTTTAATTTATTTGGGGGTAATATGGCAATTATTAGTTTATAAGGTTGAAAATGACAGGTGTCCATCAAATTCAACCTGTGTTGATCCAGAGGAAGGCAAAAAACCCTTGTGAGGCAAACGACAGGAGCCTCATCACAGGGGAAAAATTCCTTCCCGACTCCATAATGGCGATCAGAATAATCCCCGGATCAAAGTGACCCCTGAAATAGGAATAAGGGACAGAATTTAGATAATGTAGAACTCCAATGACGTGTAGTACGCCTTGAAGCAATCCAGTATGCAGAGGCCGGGGGGATCAGGAAGGACACCATTTTCCAGTGTGACACCTGTCCTGTGTGACCCCTGTTACGCCACACTCTGCACTTCTTCTGGGGTCTCCTATTTTCCAGTGTGGGGGACGTCGCCTGGAAAATGTTGCCCGGGGGCGATACGGGGTCCTTCATATCCAGAAGCACTGGGTCAGCTCCATGGCTGCTAAATATTAGGGCTTTATTACTGCTTCTGATATTTTCGGATTGTGCCGCAAGCTACAGTAGCTCGGGCAGCAAGGGACCGGAAGAGGGGGTGCTGGTATAAAAGTTATCCCCGTACAGGTGGTGACCTTTATCCAGCAGTGGGAAGATCAGTTCCCAAATGATCTCCCCACTAACTCGGAGGATGGGGCAGGATTCTGGTGTCCCTTCCTTCATACACTCTAAGGGTACGTGAACACTGCAGAATGGCGAAGGATAACCCTTTGTGCATTCCGCAGCTGGCACCCGCCCGCGGACTGATGGAGGCGCGCGTCTCCGCTCGAGTCACACTCCATTCTATGCACGGGTGGATTCCGCCCTCTGTCCAAAGAATGAACGTGTTCATTCTTTGGACGGACGATGGAATCCGCACATGCATAGAATGGAGTCTATGACATAGGCGGAGACGCGCGCCTGCATCAGTCCGCCGGCGGGTGCCAGCTGCGGAAAGCACAAAGGGTTATCCTTCGCTATTCCGCATTGTGCACTTACCCTAAATCTGTAAGTGTACCCTGAGGTACTCTCACAGAGTTTGCAGAATTTTGCGCCATACCGTGATCTCTTATTGGGACGGTACTGGCAGAAAAGACATGTCTGGGAGGCAACATACGCTACGCTACCCCCAGATACGTCATTGGATGATGAGGATGAATGGAGGAAAAAAGGATCCCCCCCATTCATCCTCACTGGCTCTTTCGGTGTCGGAGGCAATAATAGCGTATGCGTCCGCCACCGAAAACACCCTGGGGGCTATCTTTATACGGGGACTAGTATATGGGGTATGTAAATGTGTACTGGTGTAGTGTAAAACTTTATTTCGTGTAGTGTAATGTAGTGTTTTTTACGTTTTTTATTTAACAGTAAGAAAAAAACCTACGCCAACAAAGGAGTTGCTAATAAATACCGTACATAAGTGTGCGGCACTTATCAGCAGAAAGTGGCGGTAGGATATAGGGGGGAAAAAAAGCACCTACGCCAAAAAGGAGGAGTTGCTGATCAGCGGCGCACTTTCGTGCGATGCTGATCAGCACTCAGCGGCGGTAGGGTGCGGAAAAAAAAAAAAAAAAAAAAGCTGTCTTCAACCCTATAGTTACTGATAAGTGTATTATTAGCCACTAGGGGGCAGTAGAAGGCAAAAATCCGAAGACAAACAACGGGAGCCGGAAAAAGCCGAAGTTGAAGCGCCGGAAAAACCCGAAGATGAAGCGCCAGAAAAAGTTGTACACAGCCACCCGGAAGAAGACGCCGTGGGACCCGGAAGACACCGATCCGGACGTTGGGATCAGGTGAGTATGGGCTAATACCTGCTCTGAACACCTTAGCTACATAGCTGAGGTGATCAGAGCAGGTATCTTTACACTTTTTAGACTAATATCGCCGTGATCGGCCGGCCGATCACGGCGATTGGTACGTGGCACCGTGGCCACCATTACTTTTAACAGTAATGGCGGTCGGTGCTGTCTCGGACAGCACCGACCGCCCTTGCTTACCGGGTCATCGGGTTACAGATGACCCGGAAAGCTGTAGATTACTGTTATTGGCTGATCCGAACTGATCAGCCAATAGCAGTGATCGTCGGCACGGGGGGGGTGGGGGGGGTGGGGGGGTGGGGAGTTAACCACCCCCCGTGCCGACAGAGAGAGATGGCCTGCTATGTATTATAGGGCCGGCGTACCGGTACGTCATGGGTCCTTAAGTGACAGGGATCCATTACGTACCGGTATGTCATAGGTCCTTAAGAGGTTAAGGACCTGACCCAAGGCACCTCCCCAATTCCCTCAGAATCTCAAAGAAATCACAATATTCCACATGGCCATACCATGAGAGTGGCTGTGGATAACAGATAACTAGTTTGTTTACAGTGTAAAACAGAAGCAGATTGAGCCAACGATGGGCAGGTACTTGGCAGTTGGCTCTGAGGTGCAATGCATGCTGGGAAATGCTAGACAGACGATGGCTCAAAATACTCCAGATGACTTGTTGAGTAAGACCAGCTAGGTTTGGAAACATTTAATTTTTTAGCTCTATAGTGGAATACCCCACTATAGAGAGAGACTCCCAGAAAAGGGGAAGATCTCTGTCAAATCTACCAGGCACTCCACAGTCCGCTTTCCCAATTCCTGGGTTTCTATCCACAGCTAAGTGGTAACAAAAATACAACAGAACAAAAAAGGAGAGGAGTGAATCAGTTTGGATGGCTAGCTGAAAGTACTTAAAGGACAAGTGCCATGAAAAACTTTTTCCCAGTAATTGAAGCACATTGCAAAGTTATATAACTCTGTAATATGCTTCAATCACCTATCTGCCTCCCTTCCCTGTCTTTTCCCCCCTCCACCCCCCACCAGGAAGTGTCCTAACTCACACAGACCTAATGACTGTCGTCACCGAGCTCTTCTCTCAGCTCCTTCTCCTGTTACACTAGCCTCCCCCTCCCCTGCCTTGTCAGGTGACAGCTTGCTCAGCTCCCATTGGCTGAACAACTGCAAGCCATCACTTGTCACATCTCACTTGCTTATCTTCCCTCCGACTGACTCCGGCACATAGGCAGCTCCCCCCTCCCCTCATACCCTCTCTCCTGCTGCCCTGGACTCAGTGAAGGAGTCATGTCACTAGAGAAGATAAGCTGAGCAAGCAGAGTCACCTGACAAGGAGGGGGAGGGGGAGGCTGGTGTAACAGGACCTAGAGCAGCCCTCCTGCTGATGACTCATCCTCACAAGAAGGAGCTGCCTGGTGACGGTGACGACAGTAATCAGGTCTGTGTGAGTCAGGACACTTCCTGGTGGGGGGTGGAGGGGGGAAAAGACAGGGAAGGGAGGCAGATAGGTGATTGAAGCATATTACAGAGTTATATAACTTTGTAATGTGCTTCAATTACTGGGAAAAAGTTTTTCATGGCACTTGTCCTTTAATGTGAGGAATAAAGGGCCCATTCTACAGAGCAGCTGCCACTGATCCATCCAGGGTGCTTGCTGTCTAATGCTGTGTTTACACGGAACGAAAATTCGTCCAATCGATCGTTTAACGATTTTGAAGCAACAATTTGGTTTTTATAACGAGCAGTGTTTAGATGAATAAATAGATGAAAATTGTTATAAAATTTATAAGAAGAGTAGTTATTGCGATCATTTTTAAGATCGCTTAAGCCCAACTTTCACATAGGGTGAATCTTTGAAAGACTGTTTACACGAAGCGATCTGCTATTTTTTAGCAAACGACTATTTGAGAACATGTTCAAAGATCAAAATGAACGATTTTTTGCTCGTCGCTTGATCGTTTGTTGTGTTAACACGGAGTAGTTATTGCTAAAAAATTCAGACGATAATCATTCCTTGTAAACGCAGCATAACTTGATATATTTATCATGTGTATTTAAAGTGACTGTATCACCAGGCCCAGGCTGATGCACTGGAGGCGGCCCGACCTACCCCCAGTGGGAAGAAACCCCAGCCCCTCTATAATAGGGTTCCATTAATTCTAATGAAGTCACGTCATGGAGGGGCTGGGGTTTCTTCCCATTGGGGGTGGGTCGGCCCTGGTGGTACAGTCACTTTAAAGTGTCAGGGAGTTCTCTGATGTCCCTTCCTAAAAGTACTTCAGCTAGTTTTTCAGCTGTAGGCTGGGACAGGGTCAAGCTTCAATGACATGGCCAGAACACCCCTTGTGGCTATCATGGCATGAAACAGCTTCTGCACAGAAAAAAGTGCATTGTAGGAGGCGAATAGTCACTATATATGTCAAATGGTAGAGCCTAAAAGACCAGATACATCCCCTCCAGTCCTAAACACAAAATATACAATATATTGCAAAATAATTCAGAACTGACTGCATTTACATGTTCTGTATTCTGTCCATGAAACACGGACGGTGAATGCCTCCCCTAGACAGTTTCCCTGCACGGCAGGTGTGGCTCAGTTATTACAGTGCTGATCCCAGCAGTGTTTCCCTGATCCCGGCATGATATTGATACATCATGCTATGCAGGGAAACAGTCCAGGACAGGCATTCACCTCTGTGTCGTTCCCAAAAAAGTGAGCCCTTTCCAAGCAGATCCTTAAAGGGGTAGTTCAACAGAAAAAAAAAATTCTTTCAAATCAACTGTAATCAGATTTGTAATTTACGCTGTAATATTCTAATACTTCTCATCTGCTGTATGTCCTGGAAGTTGTGTATTCTGTCCAGTTTGACACAGTGCTCTCTGCTGCCACCTCTGTCCCTGACAGGAACTGCCCAGAGCAGCAGCAATATCCCATGGAAAATCCCTCCTGCTCTCCAGACTGGAAAGAATAGCACATCCAGCAGATGATAAGTACTGGAAGACTTTAGATTTTTTTTTTTTTTTTATTACAAATCTGTGGCACTTTCTGGCACCAGTTGATCTAAAAGAAAAAAATAATTAGCTGAACTACCCCTTTAATATTTTGCATTGTACAGAACTAACGCCATCACATACGCCCTTCAGTGGGCCCCTTCCGGAGGGGACAATAACAATTACTCATCCTCTATGACAGGTCTTTTTAATCTGTCACCCAAGGGCACAGACAGACCAGACTACAAGTCCCAGCATGCCGTGCTCAGTTCCAGCGTCCCATTGTTCATGCACACAACAACATAACGTACTATGGGGTGTTTATCCGCAGCCCTCACCTGTACAATGGTGATATACCACTAGCGAAGGGAATTATAGCCTGGGTAACCCCACACACACGCCTCTCCACAGGCCGGAAGTAGCCTCCTTTGTATATCATACACTTCCGGTTTTGCGTTCCAAAGCTTCTCACCTTTCTCAGCTCGCATTTCCGGTAAGAGTCTGTGATCATGTAACAGCAGGATGTAACAGCATGTAACCCTGCAGTTCCTGCAATGACCACACGATGGCAACAGTCTTATTCACACGCGGGAGAGGAGGACGATGTACGTTGGATAGGGATTAGGGGGCAGTGCAGTAGTTATATACTATGTATATATATATATATATATATATATATATATATATATATAACTACTGCACTGCCCCCAATTTCCCATTTCATGCACATCGTCTCCCTCTCGTTTACATATAATGGCGTATCTTTTGGGATTTGTGAAAATGTTTTGGACACTGTGCTGCCGCATTATGGCTGTCTCTATGACCCTATAGAGGCACAGCATGGGGGTCTATACCTGGCACTCATCACATAATACAGGGGTGACAGTGGCTGCCCTCTTCTGTGGCCATGTATTGATATGCAGGGGAAGGTTTGTACAAACATTTGGTTCCCCTATTTTGAAGGGGAAGTGACGTCACGTGCTTCCCTCAGAACATCTATCTACAATGTTCTGGAATCTGCCCGAAGAAAAGATGGCCTCCTCCGCTAGTGACGTCATGTCGGCGCCAGTAAGTCTCCAGCAGTGACTGTAGCCTCGGTGCCGGAAGAGGAGGAGCTTGTCTAGGGGGCCGCTGCTGAAGGTGACACTGTAAATAGATGATAAGTTATCGGGGTGTCATCGGGGTGGCTGGGGTTATTGGTGCGGGACTCGCAGGGATCGGGAACATGTTGTCTTCTTGGGTTATTTGTGCTTCCCTGATCCTGGCCTGGTGCTCAGCTGCTGGGATGTGACGTGTGTGTGTGTGTGTGATCCCTGGACACTATAGCAGTGTATGCTTTGTACGGGCTCCTTATATGAAGTACATATGCAGCACATCCAGCAGCTAGACAGGCTGGGAGGGAACCAGTCAGCTCCTGCTAGATTGTCCTGGGTATCTGGAGCCATGCTGACTGGTATCTGAGCTGCTGGGAGCCATGCAGTGACATGGCAGGAGACACTCCATGCCTACCCCAAAGCTTACCTACTGGACCTAACCCAGGGATGGGGAACCCTCCAGCTGTTGTAAAATTACAATTCCCTTTGGCTGCCCAGGCATAATAAGAATGGTAGTTTTGCAACAGCTGGAGGGCCAAAGGTTTCCCATCCCTGTCCTAAGCTATGGCTTAGAGGGTAAGACTCTTAAAGGGGTTGTCCAAAAATCTTTTTCTTTCAAATCAACTGGTGTCAGAAAGTTAAACAGACATGTAACATACTTCTATTTAAAAATCTCAAGTCTTCCCATACTTATTAGCTACTAGATGTCCTGCAGGAAATGTTTTATTTTCAGCCTGGCACAGTGCTCTCTGCTGCCACCTCTGGCCGGGACAGGAACTGTCAAGAGCAAGAAAGGTTTTGTATGGGAAACTGCTCTGGACAGTTCCTGTCCCGGCCAGAGATGTAAGCAGAGAGCACTGTGTCAGACTGAAAATAAAACATTTCCTGCAGGACATACAGCAGCTGATAAGTACAGCAAGAGATTTTTAAATACAAGTAAGTTACAAGTCTATATGACTTTCTGACACCAGTTGATTTGAAAGAAAAAGATTTTGCTGGACAACCCCTTTAAAGTGACTGTACCCCCAGGCTGAAGCACTGGAGGCAGGCCAACCCACCCTTAGTGGGAGGAAACCCTAGGTCCTCTATGATAGGGCTGGGGTTTCTTCCCACTGGGGGTGGGTCGGCCCACCTCCAGTGCTTCAGCCTGGGCTTGGTGGTACAGTGATTTTAAAGGGGTAGTGCGGCAGTAAAGAATTATTCACAGAATAACACACATTACAAAGTTATACAACCCACCACCCCCACCCGTGTACCCGGAAGTGTTGGTGCGCTATACATACCTGTCACGTGCCGACTCGTCTCCGATCTTCAGTCAGTGAAGTCATCTTCGGAAGGCCGGGCCGAATCCCTCCGACCGCCCTGAGTGCCGGCCGCCCTCTGCCCCGGAATCGGCTGCTCAGCTGCGATTGGCTGAGCCAAACTGTGCTCAGCCAATCGCGGCTGAGCAGCCGATGACGTGGCAAAGGGCGGCCGGCACTCAGGACGGTCGGAGGGATTCGGCCTGGCCGTCCAAAGATGGCTTCATTGACTGAAGATCGGAGACGAGTCGGCACGTGACAGGTGGAGCGGGCGGATCCAGCGGGAAGACCGCCTGGAAAACTGGGATACAGCCATAGCCATAGGCTGTATCCCAGTTTTCCTGGCGTTACTCCCGCTGTATCCGCCTGCTCCACGGAGCAGGCAGACAGCGGGAATCTGCTGCCGAGCGTTCGGGTTCATGCGAACCCGAACCTCGGCAGGTTCGGACCATCCCTATTCAGCTGTTTTTCTTCTTTTTTTGCCACTGGAGCATCAGTCCGCCCTTTCACATCAGTGGCATGCGGTGCTCTGCAGGTTCTGTGGTGTTTATTCACCATAATGCCATTGTCCACTCACCACAGCACGTAAACTGTTCACAAACTGCGAAGAACCACGATTGTACCTCAAGGTGTATGTAATCATTTTTATTAGGGGGATCCACATTTATTGTATTTTTTTCTGGCTTGGTTCTTACAGTGCCATCTCTCTCCTAGTAGTCTGCCAGGATGATGCTGTCTCTTCGACACGTCCTGCGCTCAACCCTTCCCTCCCCTGCACCCGCCGTTTCCTTAGTCAGATTTAACTCTACAGCAGCACCTCAACAGGTAAGCTCTAGACTAATCAATAGCCAGTTACATCACAGGAAGAGTTGTATTGTAAGCTTGACTTGCTGCTGTAGTGATTTTAGAGACTGTAAGATGCTGTATTAGAACAATTAATAAAATCCCTGTTACTTGCTGTGGACTACTGAGAGAGTTCACATTAAGTAGTCTGTGCTGCTTCTCCGGCCAATCTCCAGATCTCTGCCAATACATGACAGGTGGGGCTTTAGAAGCAGCAATATTACAGCAGCAGCAAAGAGAACTAATGTAGCATCTTTCTGAGGGTCCCTGTCACCAGATTTCATGCCTTCAGTTAGGTCAGCTTTAATATGGCTATAGACTCCCTTTAAGGGTACATACAAGCTTTATTTTAATTTTGCTTGAACCACCTACTGTAAAGCCAATGATAGGAATGCATTTCTTGTCAGCCTATACGACTATGTACCATTGCTTAGTTACGTGGGCTGAGAACGCTGATGTCAACTAGGTGGGCTGGCTTTAGTGTAGAAACGTCATCAGGCCAAGCTGTGCCTGAGCTTTGATGTATATTCGCCAGTGAGAGGGAGCTGACCTAGCTCGTACTGCAGTAAAGTCAAAGAAAGTAAATGCCAAACCTCCAGTGAGGTTGTGGACACACATGCCCTGTACAAGACTTGCACAACATTCAATCAAACAATTACAATAACCTGCCCTTATTATACTTTAGAATTTTGGGTTTCCAGAATATTATGCGTAAGGAGAAGGTCAGCTCAAGTAAGTTTGGAGCACGTGGAAGGAGGAGGCTGGGCCATTCACCAGCTACTGAATCAGATAAGGAAGGAAGGTCCCACAGCCCCAAATAAAACTTCAGAAATGTATTGTTTGTCCATAAAAATACATTACAAAGATTAAAATGCATTATATCGCGTTTTGGGATGAACTACCCTAGCCATGACTAGGGGAGTTGATCCCGAAACGCGTCTGAGTGCCTTTTATTTTTTGTAATGTATTTTTATGGACAAGCAATACATTTCTGAAGTTTTATCTGCAACTGTGGGACCTTCTTTTCTTATGTGTTTTCAGAATACCCCTTTGAATATTAGATAAAAGGGTTTGTCTTGTGGACTACTATTGACAGATGTCGAAATTTCCCGTAGACTTGTATGGGGAATATTGACGGACTGCGTTGCTTTGATCTTTCCCAGTCTAGTTCTTCTTATCAGGGTGTGAGTAGTAAGACCTGCTTTGGTCAATAATTTTTTACATGTCTTGTGACATGTCAAAAGTAGTTTTGTGATAAGTAAGCTTTAACCTAATTTGAATATGGGTATGAACGCCATCTTAACTTGCCAATTTGTCTGTTTAACCCCTTCAGGACCAAGGATGTCACTTATTTAATTTTTTTACGTCCTTTCATCCCTAAAGGGGTACAGAGAGGGCTCACAAGGTGACTTCACTCTATATGGTGCTGCTGTTCATAGTCATCACAAACTGATCGTCTGTGGCAATTTACATGACAGACGCAATTAAATAGCCTGTAAATTGCTTCATTGGTGGTCTGGTGGCAGTATTGGCTCCATGCGATAAGATTGCGTGAATCTCTGATCCATCATACTTAATTGGGCCTCAGCGATGTCCCTGCTCGGCAATCTCTAGAGACTGCCTTCAACAGCCCCTAGTAATCAAGCTCTGATCACATAGATCAGTGCAGTACATATGTAATCCATTGATCCTTATGAGCTATTCTTGATCTCTCATGTAAGTGGCGTAAGCACAAAAACCTGAATAAAAAGTCATCAAAGGACGACAACCCCCCCCCCCCCCCCCCCCATTATTACTATTAATATTATTATTTTTTATTTCACTGCTCAAATAATTTCTTTTCATTTTTGCTGCATATTTTTTGGAAGACATAAGTATGTCATTGCAAATTACAGTTGGTGTTGCAGAGCATACGATCTTATATGGGTCTTTAAGTGCTGTGACCGTTTAAATATGCAGAGGAGAAATAAAAAAAATGGCATTTTATTTTCCTCTGTGTATATAATGAAGGGAAATTTTAATAAACTTGCTTTCTCCTCATCACCAGCTATAATTCCTCCCTCTTAAAAAAGGCAGGCGCTTTCAATTTTAACCTATTTACTATTTATAAAATTGTAGAACAATTTTGTTGTGTTTTTTTTTATCAGGCACCAAAAAAGACAAAGTTTGGCCCCCTGAGTGATGAAGATCGAATTTTCACCAATCTTTATGGTCGTCATGACTGGAAGTAAGCCTGTACATTTTTGTATTCAGCTTTGTCGCCATACTGGTTTATAATCACCACAAACCTTCTTTCCTCTTCGTGCAGGTTGAAGGGAGCTCTGAGCCGTGGCGACTGGTATAAGACCAAGGAAATTCTTTTAAAAGGAGTCGATTGGATATTGGGGGAGATCAAAGCTTCAGGGCTGCGTGGAAGAGGAGGTGCTGGTTTCCCAACAGGCTTAAAATGGAGTTTTATGAATAAGCCAAGTGATGGACGGTGAGCTTCAGTTCAACCCAGTGATAAATTTCAGAACACTAGTTACATAACTCCCAGGTTACAGAAATAGTGAAGCTTGCATTCCTATGCTGTGTACACAACTATACTCTGAGAACTACTTAAAGTACATAAGGGGTAGTGACTCTCCTTAAGGAGAGCCCGTCATAAAGATGTGTGGAGACTTACAGACCATTGCTGCTCCAGAGAATTCTGGGAAGAAAGGATATGTCCCTTCAAGTCAAGTCTCGCTCAGTCAAGAAGCCATTGACTGGGGATTTTATGCCAAGCCAAACTATCTCTCCAAAAGGAAAGAATTCCCACGTGCAGATAGCTATTTCAGGGTTTTTGCCCCTCATTAGTGCAGAGCACGGAGTTGAAAACAGCTCATACTACCTGACCACCTCTGGCGGCTGCAGCAAGCCCAGCGGACATGCACCTAGCAGATACTTATGTTGTATCCGAAGAATATGCCCTAAATGCCCCAGATAAGCATTACCCATTACTCCTGGGGACATATTATTTACATCTTCTCCACATAACAGCAACACATAGCAGATGTTACCCTTAACCCTGCTGGGAACTAGAAGCATAGAGAAGATTACAAAGGTTCCCTCTCTACTGCATAGGACTAGACGATATGGCCAAAAAATAAAATCTCTATTTTTATTTTTTAACACGGGTGATTTACGATTTAAATCTCTATTTTTCTTTTTGTTTTTTGCTTAGTAAACATAACATTTTCCTCCTTGCAGGCAGTGTCGGATACTATTTTAATAGTGTTGAAGGCAGAAACTGTATTGCTTCACACCGTAACAGTGGCCCCCCCTGCGCCCTATATAAGCAGTTATGGCCAATATCTGCCCCCAAGTAGTGTTCAGGCCACTCTGTGCATCCTTAGGCTGGGTTCACACTACGTATATTTCAGTCAGTATTGTGGTCCTCATGTTGCAACCAAAACCAGGAGTGGATTAAAAACACAGAAAGGATCTGTTCACACAATGTTGAAATTGAGTGGATGGCTGTCATTTAATGGCAAATATTTGCTGTTATTTTAAAACAATGGCTGTTGTATTGAAATAATGGCAGTGATTTACTGTTATATGGCGGCCATCCACTCAATTTCAACATTGTGTGAACAGATACTCTCTGTGTTTTAATCCACTCCTGGTTTTGGTTGCAATATGAGGACCACAATACTGACTGAAATATACGTAGTGTAAGAGGTCTTCTCTGTGCATCCATGTAGTAGTTATGCCCTTGTTTGCATCCATGCAGGTAGCCCTTACTCAGTAAGTAGAATTCCCCCCATATACGCATTCTCCTGGTAGTTAGCACTGGCCCCGCCTACCACAGTGCTGACCCCGCCCACCACATCTCTATCCTCCTCTTCACCATTATTTAGGGGTCCTACATGATCTGACCTTGATTTTTTTGCATTAATATATTTGAAGAAATTTCGGTTTGCTAAACTATTATCCATTACCTACTGTACCCTCCCGGGCAGCCTGCTCTTCCGCGCCTTATTTATCATGATCCAAATCTACATCTGCGTGCGCCTCTTGGTGAAATTCGCTGGGGAAAAGCGGGCGTACACCGATCTTTATAAATCCCTCTAAGAGTCTAACCAGTCTAGTGCTAGTGTGGCTCGGGGGTCACTAAATACTTTGAAAGTGACACTAAGAATCTAGCCAAAAACATTTATCCAAATAACTGGCATATGTCTGCGTCGAGTGCTAGCAAAGAAGGAGCTCTCAGTTGAGATCCAACTTACTTTAAAAGCTGAAACGGCCCCCTACACCACTTTTTTGCGAAACCTCAGGGAGCCTATCCATAAAGTAAATCTCCCTATAGTTTAGAGGAAACCTGTCAGTCGGGATGCTGTGGCGGAGCCCGGCATACTGTAGGTAACCATCCCTCGGAGTCCTGCTGCTGGATCCGGTCCCTGGGCAAAGTAACCATGGCCCGAAGCTGAGCGAGCGCCTTACGCAAAGTTCCTGTCATTGTCTATGGACATCGGACTTATCTCACCTGCTTTGCATAAGGCGTGCACTCCGCTTCCAAAAAAGGCTTCCATGGGTGTATGTCGGATCTGGGAGGACGGCAAACCAGGACAATCTATCCAAGGACCCCATATTGTTTCAGAACTGGACATAGCCTTACGTTTCTTGCAACCAACACAATTTTGCTTGCTTTGTTTTATTGGAACCCTTTCCAGTCCCTCTAACTACATTTACCCAGCTACTTGCATGGTCCTCCTGATTTATTTCACTACCCACCATCTCTTCCCCACTAACGTCTTGCTCAATCAGCAGAAGTTCCATCTCAAGCTGGTCAGTTGCCCTTAATGTTGCAATATGCGTCTCCAGATCTTCTCTATATTGCACAGGATGTACACTGCTGCTTAAATACCATTGCTGGGAAGAGAACAGTACAGATCTTCCCTGTGTCCACAGGCTCCCCCCCCCCCCCCCCACACACACACACAATACTACTTCTCCCCTCACCTCTAGCTCACAAAAAAGTTGCCAAATATTGAGCTGCAACTTTTCCCCGACCGTTCTTTTCTAATAGGGACAGTGCTTTATTGCTGATATATGGTATGTGCACACTAAAGAATAGGCGAGGAATTTGAAACAGAATCTGCTCTTAATTTCCACTTGAAATTCCTCCCCGTAAAATATGAACAGAGCAATGTCCTATTGTGTTCAATGGGATTTCCATACGGCAAAATTTTTGAGCAGAATTATCTGCCGCAGATCCGCTTTCCGCCCAAACAAATGACATGTGGATTCCACTAGAGGAATCCCATAGAAGTCGATAGGGCTCAAATTCTGCTCCTATTATGCCAGAGCTGAATAGGTGAGGAATTTCAAGCAGAAAACTTTCTTCTTTTAATTCCTTACCTATTCCTTGCCTCATCATCAGTGTGCAAATACCCATATGGAGAAATTGTTTCACCCTTTTTAACTAAATGTTTACATTTCTGTTTTATAATGGCCTTAGATTGATAAAACATAAACTAAATTAATGGGGAACTTTTATAAAATTCATATGAAAATTCAATAATAAAATTATTGGAGTCGGCGGGGGAGATTTATCAAAGGGTGTAAAATTTAGACTGGTGCAAACTGCCCACAGCAACCAATCACAGCTCAGCTTTCCTTTCAGCACTGCCTAAAGCTGAGCTGTGATTGGTTGCTGTGGGCAGTTTGCACCAGTCTAAATTTTACACCATTTGATAAATCTCCCCCGGAGTCTACTTTTTTTTTTTCCGACTCCACAGCCCTGGTGAAGGGTGACATCTTTCATGGAATGCTGTCATGATAAACTCATGAGAAGTGTATTATCAGTAAGTCATAATTCCAGCTTTATACTAGCAGAACTAGTGTTATGGTCCATGCTTTCCCTACGTTATTTGCATATATTAGGTCGGTGTGGGAGCAACTGTTTTCCTACTCCTTATTAAAGGGAACCAATCACGCCGAAATTGCCCCCATTGATAAGGAAGCGTGCTGGTACATCAGCCAGCACGCTTCCCAAACATCCCCCTGTCCCGTCCGTCCCCTCTTTTGTTAGCCCGTAATCTTACTTTTGTGATGTCCCGCACCGTATGCTAATCAGCCCCAAGTAGTCAAGGTGGGCTGAACTAGTCAAGGTGGGCTGTACTAGTCACGGTCCTGGGCGCTGTAATCACGCCCAGAGGGGCGTGATTCAAAGACCTTCGCTCCGCCGACGTCATCTCTGGCCCGCGTTCACGTCTGCGGCGCGCCGCGTCTTTCGCATGCCGCGCATGCGCAGTACGGCGGGAGAAGATGCTGACGTACTGCGCGTGCGCGGCGTGCGGAAGACGTCGCCGGCGCTTGCGTTCCAACGCCGACGTCTTCCGCACGCGCAGTACGACAGCGTCTTCTCCCGCCGTACTGCGCATGCGCGGCATGCGAAAGACGCGGCGCGCCGCCGACGTGAACGCGGGCCAGAGATGACGTCGGCGGAGCGAAGGTCTTTGAATCACGCCCCTCTGGGCGTGATTACAGCGCCCAGGACCGTGACTAGTACAGCCCACCTTGACTAGTTCAGCCCACCTTGACTACTTGGGGCTGATTAGCATATGGCGCGGGACATCACAAAAGTAAGATTACGGGCTAACAAAAGAGGGGACAGGGGGATGTTTGGGAAGCGTGCTGGCTGATGTACCAGCACGCTTCCTTATCAATGGGGGCAGTTTCGGCATGATTGGTTCCCTTTAACTGTGGTGTTTTTATTGGTGCTTGAACTAATTCGTTTTTTTTTTTTTCTTTTTTTTTCTCTTTAGCCCTAAGTATCTGGTGGTCAATGCAGATGAGGGGGAGCCAGGGACCTGTAAGGATCGTGAGATCATGAGGCACGATCCCCACAAGTTGGTGGAAGGATGTCTGGTGGCAGGGTGCAGCATGGGAGCACGAGCTGCCTACATCTACATCCGAGGAGAGTTCTACAACGAAGCCTCAAACCTCCAGGTAATAGTTAGGATAGGATTGGATGGGGGGGGGGGGATTCTGTTCTGTGTCCCCCCCCCCCCCTCCCCCCAACAACTCTGGTACAACTATCCATTAGCTATGTCTGGTATTGCAACAGACTTATGCATGTTAAGGCTCACTATTCTATTATTATTACCAAGAAAAAGAAAGACTTGTATTGCAGTTGTATTGGTGAATCCACAGTTAATACATGCAGATATGCAGTAAAATCATTAAAAAAAATAGCTTAATCAGGGCTAGAGATGAGCGAACCTTAAACATGCTAGAGTCCATCTGAACCCCATCGTTTGGCATTTGATTAGCGGTGGCTGCTGAAGTTGGATAAAGCCCTTAGGCTATGTAGAAAACATGGATATAGTCATTAACATGGGTGGAATTGAGTGACCGTTTGATAAAGGTCTCTGATATTTATAACCTGTGCTGTAGATCATAAAGCAGTGTGCTCTGTGCCCTTTTCAATGTTTTTACAGGTATAGTCGCTTGGCTTGTCAAAGTATAAGCTATTCTTAGTGCTGCCAAGGATAGTTGGACATAAATCACATGTGTGGCTGGGATGCTGTACCTGATTAAACATTAAATGGACTGCAGCAGCTTTGACTGATTGTTGTAGCTCCTCTGGTTTGGTTGGTTTCTCATGATCTCATACATTGTGTTTACAAGATGGATTCGCAGCTCAGTGAGAGATTACTTGCCCATTCAGGTCTATGGAGAGTATATAATATACTGGTTGCTTGAAAAAGATGTCAATGAGAGAACGAAACGTTGCACATTGATGGGTGAATCAAAACCTTTTTTCATTCACTATATACCAGAGTGCCGCCTCGTACAAACCTTGTTGTGGATTTGGAAGCCTGGGTCTGGCCACCTGAGTTCATGCACCCACCTGAGCCTTTGAGCCAACACAGTGTCCGGCAACCCTTCTTTTTGCTCTATATATATATATATATATATATATATATATATATATATATAATATATATAGCTACTTTTAACTCATGATGATGAATTTGTTACAGGTGGCAATCCGGGAAGCCTATGCTGCGGGTCTTATTGGACGCAATGCCTGTGGCTCGGGTTATGATTTTGATGTGTTCGTGGCGAGAGGAGCTGGTGCCTATATTTGCGGAGAGGAGACTGCTTTGATTGAGAGTATTGAAGGAAAGCAAGGAAAGCCCCGTCTCAAGCCTCCATTCCCTGCGGATGTTGGTAAGCGTCTGTTGCTTGCAGTATTAACCCCTTCTGGACCGGGCTAATTTTTGTTGTTTTTTCCTCCTTGTGCTTAAAAAGCCATAGCAGTTGCATTTTTACACTTACAGAGCCACATGAGCCCTTATATTTTGCGTCACTAATTGTACTTTGCAATTACAGCCTGAATTTTTGCATAAAATATGCTGCGAAACTAGAAAAAAATTATATGCACGGTGAAATTGAAAAAAAAAAGCAATTATTTTTCTTTGGGGCGGCTTCGTTTTTATGCTGTGTCCCCTATGGAAAAACTCGATTACAACGATATGCAACATGTATAACTTTTATATTATGTGATGGCTTGTAAAAAATTCAAACCATTGTTAACAAATATATGTTCCTTAAAATCCATTCCCAGGCTTATAACGCCTTTATCCTTTGGTCTATGGGGCTGTGTGAGGTGTCATTTTTTTTTTTTTTTTTTTTTTTTTTTGATACCTTGATTGCACATATGCGACTTTTTGAGGGGAGAGCCTTGACTACTCACCTGGGTGAGGTCTGGGCCGTGACTAGTCATGGCTCTCTTCTTCTCATGCTTTGCCTCTAACAGGCCTCTTTGTCAATTGTGCTGGCTTTCTTTAAACAGCTTAAAGTATAACTATCATTCTTGGCTGGCGACGCTTTAAAAATCCTGCCGCTGAGCTCTCTGTTCGGGTGCTCACCTGAGACTGAATTCTTTCAGCAACGCTTTTGTCTACAATGCAGTCAATGGTGGTGCCATCTTTGGCGCACGATTTTCGCCATGTAGAGGCTCGTAACTGTACCCCACCCCAGAACCTCAACGACCTGAGGGCTGTCTTTCAAGAAGAGTGGGATGCCGTTCCTCAGCAGACAATAAGCCGACTTGTGAACAGCAAGACACGTTGTTAGGCTGTAATTGATGCTCAAGGGTACATAACAAGTTATTGAGACAGTCTCATATAGGTACAGACCGGCACAGCATGCTATTTATTACGACACTCGGTGATAGCGCTTTATGCGCGGCTGGACCTTGTAATGCAGACAGGGTATTTACACGCTAGTGGGGTACTCAGCTTCTAGCAATTGTTGCAAAATCATAGTCCATAAGAAAGGTAAATGAATGATGCGGCACTCACCACTGTATGCGTGAAAAATCAGTGCTTGTTTTATTTGTCCAAATCGACAAACATTTCTTAGCAGGTAAGACTCCAACGACACATGATGAGGTGTTATCATCATGTGTTGTTGGCGTCTTACCTGCTAAGAAATGTTTGTCGATTTGGACAAATAAAACAAGCACTGATTTTTCACGCATACAGTTGTGAGTGCCGCATCATTCATTTACCTTTGTTATAGAAAGTTATTGAAACATTGACATTTTTTGTTGGGGTATATACCCACCACGGTTTTTGTTTCAATAAATTGTTTGAGATAAAGAAATTGCAATTGCATGCTTCTATTTAACTGCCCTACTTTCATGATAGAATATCACTGTAGTGTGAACTTTCTACATTTTCCATGAATTTCACCCGCAAGCTTAACCCCTTCCCCCAATATGACGTCCAGGGACGTCATGAAAAGCAGTGCCAGAACACATCATGACGTCCCTGGACGTCATGCTTTCCCTGCCTCCCCCCTCTGTCCCTAGTTGAGATCGAGCTGCAGGAGGAGGCTGTGTCACACAGCCTCCCCCTGCTGCCACTGCCCAGAGAGGAGCCGCGCTCCCCCCCAGCAGTTAACCCCATAGACGCCGGTCTGTGCGACCGCAGCGTCTGTGGGGAGATATGCTCCCCCTGCCGATCGGGTGCCTGGGAGGAGGCTGCGGCACATGCTGCTGCGCTCCCCCCAGGCTCCCCTTCTCTGCTGTCGAGCCGCCCCTTCCCCGTGTTTCCCAATCCTCAGCCGGCCCCTCCTGACGATCGGGTGCCTGGGGGGAGGCTGCAGCACATGCTGCTGTGCTCCCCCAGGCTCCCCTTCTCTGCTGTAGCCTCCCCCCCCCCTCCCCCGGCTCCCTCTGCACTCATTCCCCAGGTCTCTGTCATGTCTGCGTCCTGTGGTTCAGTCAGGTGACGCACTGCGGCCACATATGGGGGATTTCTAGAAACATTGGAATAAGGGGAATAAATAGTGAGTGGTATTTCTCAGTTAGTATTTGCTGTGTAAGAGAAAAAAATGGATTAAAATGGAATATCTGCCAAAAAATGAAAATGTTAAATTTCCCCTCCAACTTGCTTAAAGGGAACCAATCACTTAAAAAACGCATGTAAAGCTATGGGAATGTGCTGTAGCAGCACCCAGCACACTTCCCAAACATGCTTTTATACCCCCGTCCCTGCAATGTACAAGCCAAAAACGTACTTTATAAACTCGGCGCCCTGTATGTAAATTACCCCCAAGTAGTCCTCTGGGCTGGGAGCTGCGGGCAAGTAGTCACGGTCCCTGGGCGTTCTGCAGTGCTAATCACGCCCCTCTGGGCGTGATTAGCCTGCATAATTGTGGTGGCGTCATCGGAGGCGCGCTGTCCCTAACGTTAGCACGCCTACGTTCTTGCTGTGCCGCTAATGCGCAGTACAGCGGGTCCGGTCTGCGCCGTACTGCGCACGTGCAGAAAGCCTCAAACTCATTGCTGGAGATCCGGCAATGAGTTCGAGGCTATTTTGCACCTGCGCAGTACGGCGTTGACCGGACCCGCTGTACTGCGCATGAGCGGCACAGCAAGAACGTAGGCGTGCTAACGTTAGAGACAGCGCGCCTCCGATGACGCCGCCACAATTATGCAGGCTAATCACGCCCAGAGGGGCGTGATTAGCACTGCAGAACGCCCAGGGACCGTGACTACTTGCCCGCAGCTCCCCGCCCAGAGGACTACTTGGGGGTAATTTACATACAGGACGCCGAGTTTATAAAGTACGTTTTTGGCTTGTACATTGCAGAGACGGGGGGTATAAAAGCATGTTTGGGAAGTGTGCTGGGTGCTGCTACAGCACATTCCCATAGCTTTACATGCGTTTTTTAAGTGATTGGTTCCCTTTAAATTTCAGCGAAACACCTAAAGGGTTAATACACTTATGAAATGTTACTTTGAATACTTTGAGGGGTGCAGTTTTTATAGTAGAGAGATTTATGGGGGTAACTACCATACAGGCCCCACAAATCCACTTCAGAACTGAACTGGTCCCTAATGAAATCAGAATTTGAAATTTTCCTGAAAATTTGAAAAATCGCTGCAAAATTTCGAAGCCCTCTAACATCCTAACAAGTAAAAGGACGTTCACCAAATGACGTCACCATAAAGCAGACATGTTGTAGATGTTGCAGTAGTAATTAGTTCATGTGACTATCTTTCTTAGGAAAAGAGAGTTTTGAATATACAGAAACATACATTTTTCAAATTTTTGCGCAAATGTTGTGTTTTTTACAAACAACTGCTGAGTGTATCAACCAAAGTATACCACTAAAATAAAGAGGAATATGTTATGAAAAACAATCTCAGAATAACCGCAATAGTTAAAAGCAACGCAGAGTTATCACTACATAAAGAGAGACAGGTCAGATTTAAAAAATAGGCCCTGGTCATTAAGGCCAAAACAGACTGCGGAGGCAAGGGGTTAATATCCCTAACTTTTTGTGATTTGCGTATAATAAGCTGGGCAGTGGTAGATGACCGTTTCCTCTCTGTTACTGTACCCTTTACCCTGCACCCCCACCATTGCTGTCCTTCAAGTAGGGATCCTTGACCTTCCCAGCGAGGACCATACCATAACTTTCCATGTATTAGTATCTCCTAAATATATCATTGTTAAGCACTGGAGAGCTCCCCTTCTCCTTTCTAAGACATTAATTATCCATTCTGTTAACTATTCTTGTAAATGCTTGATAGCAATACATCAGCACATTCTCTCTGGTACTGTTTGGTTTAGATGGACACGCGCTCCTTATTATCAAAGTCCAAATTCCTGAATAAATTATGTTTTGAAGCTTTACATACTATTAGCAGGCTAGCCGACGGTCCTGTTAGTCTTGTTTTGCTCTAGATTTTGAATATATTATGTTAAATGATACCACTTTCTATAACATATAATTTTATGCTTTATTCTTGGGAACTGTATTTGTACCTAATTTACCTGTATTCTGGATTATTGCCTCTAACATGATGTGAAATAAGCATTATGTGTTGTACCGCAAAATTGTAACATTCCTGATCCTGCATGTCATATTAGACAAATGGAATAACAAAAATTATCAAATGAGTCACATCTCCACAAATGTGGTACCGACAAAAACTAGAGATCACAGCACAAAAAATGATACAGCCCCATAGACCGGAAAATAAAGTTATAGGCATCAGAATAGATCGATTTTAATCCAATTTATTTGTCCGGTATGATTATAGCCTAACTCTGCATCACGATTAATTGAAGCTTGATTACGATTATTAAACAATTATTCAACCCCTTTTATAAGACACACCCCTTTTGCAAGCCACACCCATTTGGGTGTGCCTAACGGCAGAAATTTTTTTTTTTTCTTGCACTAAAGCTGGGATGCTTCTAATAGACAGTGTATATTTCTTTAATTTTAAAATTACTGAAGGAAAACACAGATTAACTATTTATTCCTATGTTTTGAATACTGAAAATAACATGACATCTTATGTTGTCGGACTTCTCATACATCACCATCTCACACACATCACCAAACATTGGGAAGGCAGGAAGAGGGAAATAAGCGGTGCAGCGGTGAACAGCCCACTAGATACCAGGGATTTGTGACACGGTTCTTTAAATGCTAGGATTGTTGAAGATCGTCGTGGCATTTAAACAGTTAATGCCCGACGTTGGAACAATCACCAATGTCTGACATTAAAGTGAAAATCTTCATCAAAAAATCATCTTCTACTACATCAAAACACACTCACAGCTCTGGTACATAAATATACCCACAGAGACACACTGTACTGTGTGGTACTACACCAATATAGACCCACTCCCCTCTGCTACACAAACAGCTCTGCTATATATGTACATTCAACAGACACAGATCAACAAACAAATTTTATACAGATGGTCAATACATACAGTACCTATAGGGAGCCTGTCTCCCAGTCAGGTGTCTAATCACATAAATGTGACATCACTGAAGGGCCTACAGGTCCTTTACATTTCAATCTGGGTAAGTTCCCATGGGGCTTCTACATGTAGGAAACTGAATGTGATCTCACTGATTGGTGCCGGCAGGAGGGGGGAGCAGTGGTGCACAGCGCTAAATCAGCACTGTGCCCGACTATTAGGTCTCAGAAATAGATCAGGCAACACAGGCCACAGGTCCTGATAAGAGCGCCCCTTCCAGGACCTGTGGTCTGTGCTGTGTGATCAACTTCCAGGATCTACATGAAAAAGGTCTGTTAACCGAGACCATATTCAGTTTACCCTTTTTTTTTTTTTGTTACTATTAACTGCACAGCCTCCCCCCCAGTCCAAAAAGGGTCTTTGTACGGATCTGTAGACAGAATATTAAGAGTTCTGGCTTCCAAAAGGTGAGGAGGAAATGAATAAAGGCATAAACAAAAATTTTCCAGATGTCTTTTTTGCTTTGGCGCTTCTTAGTCTGGCTGTTATGTAAAGGAAGGAAAAGTTGTGATAGCCTTCAAGGTCACTACGAAGCTTCACATTTGTCTAAAAACTGATTCTGTGAGGAGAAATTGCCTGTCTAATACTGAAGAGCCATGTATATTTTTAGGTAAGGGGTGCCCATTGTGGTATTTGGTTAACAAATCAAGATTGTCTGTGTTTTTTTTTTTTAAGGTGTTTTTGGCTGCCCAACAACGGTCGCTAATGTGGAGACTGTTTCTGTGGCCCCCACTATCTGTCGCCGTGGTGGATCTTGGTTTGCTAGCTTTGGCCGGGAAAGAAATTCTGGAACCAAATTGTTTAACATCTCTGGACATGTCAACAATCCTTGCACTGTAGAGGAGGAGATGTCCATCCCCCTGAAAGAGCTTATAGAAAGACATGCAGGTACTTGTGATAATACAATATATATATATATATATGTACGTACGTGTGTTCTTTATTGGATTTACACAGTAAATTTGGAACACTGCTCATTCTATACAAAGACAACCAAGGCTGGGCGTTTTTTGTTGCTCATCTAACGTATATATATTTAAAAGAAAAAAAACAGGTGCTGTTGTGTGCCATACTCCAGGAACTCTTTTTCATTGACTTGCATTATTAAAAAAAATTGATATGTTCCTTTTTATTTTAACGTACACAAAGAAACGTACTGAAAAGGATGCAAAAAATGCAGTGTGAACCTAGCCTTAGTCTTTTGATGGGGTGTTTATTAGGATTTTTTTTAATAACCTATTTGTGGTACTCTGATTCTTATAGGTGGTGTCACTGGTGGCTGGGACAACCTGCTTGCTATAATCCCAGGTGGTTCCTCCACTCCTCTCATTCCCCGGTCAGTGTGCGATGATGTCCTCATGGACTTTGATGCTTTGATACAAGCGCAGACTGGTCTAGGCACAGCAGCTGTCATTGTAATGGATAAATCAGTGAGTGATGCTAAGAAACTGTTTACTTATGGATACGTCTGAGCAATGCAATTAACTCAAGGAATTCACTCCTGACTTCTTTTGCAGACAGACATTGTTCGTGCAATTGCACGTCTTATAGAGTTCTATAAACATGAAAGTTGTGGTCAGTGCACCCCCTGCAGGGAAGGTAAGTTAATGCTTTATCTGTTTTCAAGTAGTGCAAAAAACATGGCGTGAACCCAGCCTTATCCTGCTACCTTCTCCAGGGACGATTCCCAGTGTTAGTGGGTGAACTATAAATATTGGTTGGTAGTGATATATCACAGAATCATTGCTAAATTTCTATAGTTATAAGGATGAAAAAAGTATGAGGAAAAACAAGACATAGTGATTTAGGACAGTATCCATGATGATAAAGGGGGTAGACAAGGGAATCTGACAGACAATACATACCAAGGGTAAAGGGCTTACTAGACAAGGGGATTGTGTAGAACACAGGTGACAAACTCAGGCCCTCCAGCTGTAACAAAAGTACAATTCCTATCATATATTCTCATTGTATATAAGATAGAGGAGCTTACCCTTCTTTCCCCTATTGCCCCAGACGAGGTGAGATAGCTCCCTCTGGGAATGGCCTGAATGAAGACATGTATTCGGAGAGTGCAGGACAAATAATACGGTAGGCAGGGTAGAATTTTGATGGAAGCTATTCTGTCTAGCAACAAAATGTTCAGGGAGGACCAAATAGATGTCATCCACTTCCTTTTTAAACAGTGGTGGGTAATTGGCTTTGTAAAAAGAGGAAATATTGGGAGTGAAGTAAACACCCAGATATGAGAGATTCCCTTCCCTCCCCCTGGCAGCACACCACTTGAAATCAAAATGTAATTGTAGGAGCTCCAATGTGTGATCTGGTAAATCATGCATATGTTCGGTCATTGAACATATGTTTGGCTTATCTTAAAATAACAATTATTTGCTATTTAATTTTTTTCTGAAATGCCATCAGGTGTTGACTGGATGAACAAACTCATGTGGCGAATGTGTCAAGGAAATGCCCGTCCAGATGAGATTGACATGTTATGGGAAATCAGCAAGCAGATTGAGGGCCACACTATCTGCGCCCTTGGAGATGGAGCAGCTTGGCCTGTGCAGGTAACTTTTTTTTTTTTGTACTAAGAACTGTATATCATCTCCATTAAGTAGTTTGCTGACATTAGGTCACAAGAAACTTTCCTAACTATATGGAGGAAAATGCTGTAATTATATGTTCCCCAAATTTAGTTTAGAGGGAACCAATCGCCTAAAAACGCCTGTTACGCTATGGAAATGTGCTGTTCCAGCACCCAGTACACTTCCTAGACATGATTTTACACCCCCTCCCTGCAATGTACAACCTGCAAAGTTACTTTATAAACTTGGCGCGCTGTATGTAACTTGTCCCCAAGTTATCATCGGTCCGATCTGTGCTGTACTGCGCAGATGCAGAATAGCCTTGAACTCATTGCCGAATCTCAGAAGGGAGGGGGAGGGCAGTGTCGGACTGGCCCACCAGACGACTGGAGGATCCTCCAGTGGCCCCCACAGCTTTAGAACCTGCACTAACACTGACTGAAATGTCATTTCTCACTGGTTCTTCATTGGTGGGCCCCCAAGGATCATTTCTCCTGGTGGGCCCCAGATACCCCAGTTTGACACTGGAGTGTAATTCAGGATGTGCTGCAGACAAACTGACCAATTTATGTAATAGTAACCTATTACACTTCTAATACTTACCAGCTGCTGTATGTCCTGCAGGAAGTGGTGCATTCTTTCCAGTCTGGCATGGTGCTTTCTGCTGCCACACCTGTCCATTTCAGGAACTGTCCAGAACAGTAGCAAATCCCTTTAGAAAACCTCTCCTGCTTTGGACAGTTCCTGAAATGGACAGGGATGGCAGCAGAGAGCACTGTGTCAGACTGGAAATAATTCACCACTTCTTGCAGGATATACAGCAGCTCATAGTAATCAAGCACTGATATTAGTATAGTTATAATAGAAGTTCCCCATGGGGACTTCAATTTACTGTACAAAAAAAGTTTTTCGTCACCCCCTTTTTCCCATTTTGCTGCATTTGCTGTCGCTGCGTCTGTAATAGCCCAAACTATTAACTATAAGATCCCTAATCTAGCACAGTAAACAGCGTATATGCAAAAAAACGCCAACGTGCAGATTTTCAGTCACATCACATCCAGGAAAATTATAATAAACATGATCAAAAAGTCCCATATGCACAAACAAGCTATTGATAGAAAGTAAAGATCATGATGCAAAAAATAACAGCGTTATAAGGATAGTAATAAACCATTTTTTAACACATTTTATTTTTTATTTTTTTTGTAAAAGTCTTTATTTTTTTAAGTAGTCTAATAAAATAAAAGGTGTATAAGTTGCATATAGTTGCAATCATACTAACTTGAGACTTGACTCAGTTTGACCACTGGGTGAACCCCCTTCCCCCCCCCCCCCCCCCCACACACACAAAAAAAAAAAGTATATTGCAAACTTGCTCAACCCCTTCAGGACCGGACTATTATTATTATTTTTTATTTTTTTTTGCGCTTTTTGTTTTTTCCTCCTCGTGTTTAAAACGCTATAGCACTTTTTTTTCACCTACAGACCCACATGAGCCCTTATTTTTTGCGCCACTAATTGTAATTTGCAATGACAGGCTGAATTTGTTCATAAAGTACACTGCAAAAGCATAAAAAAATTAAATGTGTGATGAAATTGAAAAATTGCCGTGCTCCCGGGCTACAAGCGGCATCCGGGATCGCGGCAGTTCAGAACTCTGAACTCCCCCACCCGCATGAGGACGTACAGTAACTCCTTCATGCGGGAAGGGGTTAATATCACATGTGCTGTTGATTTAGATTTTTTTTTTAAAGGTTGTAACAGGTACACTTTTTCTCCCTTTCCCAAAGTTATACATCCCACCCCTGTACTTCCAGTTCCAGATCTCGTAATTTTCCCTGAATTTGACCCACTCTCCAGCTGTACAGGAAGTTCTGTAGCTCTAAAAATACAGAGCTTGTATATACATGCAAGGACTTCAGTGGAAGTCGGCTCTTCTGCATGAATACTGTAATGCAAAAGAGCTGACTGCCTTGTGCTGGCTGCCTCTATCATGTTACAGCAGAGGCAACAGCATCTAGGGATATGATAAGGAATCATATGTGGAAATGATGGCTGGGTGGTGTTTGTGTGGTTCTTACTTCAGATTGGCTAGTGGTCACTGGGGGGAGGGACTGTGGGAGGAATTAAAAGAAGTATGCGTTGTGGAAGGGGCGGGTTTCGGTTTACAGAGAATTCTGGTCTATGTAGTTTAGCAGGTTCCTTGCATAAATGATCCAAACCAGGAAGTAAAAAAAAAAAAGATTGGTGAAAAGAAAAACGTCCACGGTGGCCACAAAACTTAGCGGACCGCTGCACTACGCCTGCATATTATTTATTTTTTGCATAGAGTTGAACATCCTCTTTAAGTTTGTGATTGCAAAGTACAGTTGGTGTCACAAAAAATAAGGGCTCATGTGAGTCTGTAGGTGAAAAAATGCAAGTGCTATGGTTTTTAAACAGTAAAAGGACAAAAGTGAAAAACTGAAAAATGGCTGAGGAGGTTAAGGAACTGGTTGGAAAACACTGTTGTAAGCGATGATTCGAGGAATATATTCATCCCTTTACTGTAACCAGTTACATATCTCTTGCAGGGTTTAATCCGCCATTTTCGGCCAGAGTTGGAGAAACGTATAAAACAGTTTGATGGAGCCAGGAGAAAGCAAGCGAGCAGCTAAAAGGGCTCAGGTCACTTTGTGTAAAAGATTGTATTTATAAGAAACTACTGCATAACCCTTCATGTGTGCTAATAAACCAGAACTTTCTAAGCCAACATCTTTTGTCTGTAAATTCTATAAGGGGCATATCATAATGGAAAACAATCCTTTATTTTGATTGATATACATATACACATTGTCCTGCCTCAGCCAGTTAGCACCTTTAAGGTTTTGACAGTAACTAAGCTGGTCACTGAGTTCTTGAACCAGTGAGGACACTCTGATATGTGCCAGGGAACAACATGGAAAGGGCAGAGTCTGTCATCATGGCTGTAAGCCCCCACACCTTATGTCCTGGGAGCCGGAAGACTGGTAGAGTGTAGGCATAGCGCCCACGGTGGCGGAAGCATGTGTAGCCAGAAACAGAGCTTGTACATGCCTGTGAAATTTGGAGAGTGAGGAGGGATTCCACCTAAGAGAGAGAGAGAGCATTAATACACTTGTAGATTAAATTCTCCAGTGCAGAGATAAGCTAAAAGATTCTGACCATATGTTGGTCTTTGTGCTGCTCAAACTACCCTTGTGTTTTCTTTATTATATAGTTGTTAGATCTGCACTGATATCTTCCAATGAGAACTAAGTCTGTATTGTTTTCTCAACTGACTGCATGGTGATCTTCTGAGAACTGCTGCTGGTGAAGGGACATCTGACCAGGCTTAATTAGTGGCCTACATTGAGGGGGGGGGAGTGCATTCTAGATGTTTGGATGTGTCTGGTCATGTGCCCCTCCAACAGTGGCCATGTTTTAAATATTCTACAGCCCATCTTTTGTCTAAAGAGGTACTGTTGCACTAGTCATCCCGACTCCTGGGGAACATACTGCAATTTATATTTCAGAAAGTCCCATAGCCCTAATCACACTATGTGTTATTTAAGTGAATGGCCCCCTTCCCCATGTCTCTCCCCTCGACCGTGGACCCGGAAGTGTGATACAGTATACTTACGGAATCACTGACTGCCCCGGCCACCATCTTGGGACGATCCCGTATCTGACTGCTCCAACACTCCCTCATGCTGGCCCCCCTCCAGCGTGTCATCAGCTGCTCAGTTATGCTCAGCCAATCGCAGCTGATGACGCGCTGGAGGGGGGGCCAGCATGAGGGAGGGCTGGAGCAGTCAGGCCGGCCTCCTGAAGATGACTTGGTCGTCCCAAGATGGCGGCCATGGTCGACAGTGATTCCGTAAATATACTGTATCATACTTCCAGGTCCACGGTCGGGGGGGGGGGGGGGGGAAGACATGGGGAAGGGTGCCAAATAACACACATTACCTCTTTAATAGAGCAAAATACGTTTTTCAGGCAGATGAGTTAAAAAAAAAAAAAAAAAAAAAAAAAATATATATATATATATATATATACGAGGCAGCACTCCAATATAAAGTGAAGAAAAAGTGATTTTATTCACCCATCAGTGTGCAACGTTTCCATCTCTTATTGAGATTTTTTTTTTGGCTGCTTGAAAAAGATCTTAATGAGAGATCGAAACGTTGCACATTGGTGGGTGAATAAAATCACCTTTTCTTCACTTTATATTGGAGTGCCGCCTCGTTCGACTACTTGTGAATTTGGAAGCCTGGGTCTGGCTACTTGAGTTCATGCACCCACCTGAGCCTTTGAGCCTACACAGTGCTGTCTAGCAACCCCTTCTTGTATAATATATATTACATTGTCCTGCCTCAGCTAATGTTTAGCTGAAAATGCAATGTTTCCTGCTAACCCCAGCACTGTGAAGTGGAGTGGAGACTGGGAACCTTGACTTTTACCAGGCAGCCTGGGCATATTTGTTAACAGAAACTTTTTGACTAATAGTCCCTTTAAAATAGCCATTTTCTAACCCCTCTAACTTTTATTTTTTAGCCTACGTAGGTGTGTGAAGGATCAATTTATGCACAATAATCCTGTTATTTTGAACAGTATCACCTGTAGCTAAATACAATTTTTTTTAAATTGCTTTTTGTTTTCTTACTAGCATCTAATGTGACCAAAAATCTGCAATTCTGATGGTTTCCCATCCTCAGCAATACCAAATATAAGCTTACTGTTGTGCTATCCCACTATATTGCTCTGTGAAATGGGTACTTTACTAGTACAGCCTGCCTTAGACAGACTGTATCAATAGACCTAACATGGCAGAAACGGAGGCCTGCAGAAGGCCTCCGGCTGCCATGTTGACTGATCAGCACCATATGATCGCATGGCATAAAGCTGGCAAAATCAAAGGCTGGGGTCACACACAACAATTTTTTGGAAAGGTGCCACTGCAGAATTTTAGCAAGGCCAGTGGATTCACAAGGAATTTAAAAAATAAAAATAAAGGAGGCCTTGTTGCTGGATCCACTTCTAGTTTGGGGTCAAAAAATGCAGTGGCAGCAATCCAAAAACCTGCTGACACCAGCCTAAAATGTACAAATAAGATCTGTACATTAGTGTGTTACTTGCCTCTTCGGGATTAGGTTTTGCTGACAGATCTTCAAGGCATCCTATATTTGCAAGGACTGGCACTATAACCATGCCTGTCTGCAAGTACAGAGGAATCAAAAGATTAGATGAGGCATCAATGGAATGTAAGCATTAAAACCATTTTATTGTATATCCCGAATCTGCACTCACCGGTATAGACTAACAATGGAGAATGTGTGGCACTCCAGCTATTGCAAAGCTACCATTCCCATCACACATGGCTCTCAAAGCCATATATTTGGTTGTTCAGGCATGATGGGAATTGTAGTTTTGCAATAGCTAGAATGCCAAAGGTTTACCATCACCTGTGTAGATTTTTACTTAGAGTGTAGAGATGGGGTTGTCAAACAACTATATGCTGTATGATGGTATGTAGGTGCATGTCCCAGTAGTGCTGACCACTTTCCATCCAGTGAAGGAACAGAACAGCACTCCAGATGTGATATGTTTCAAGCTAATAATGAGCAAATATGTTTCATTACTGCATAATGTCACTGCTCCCTATGAAGGCACACATTTCCCCAGATTTATGACATTGACAGCCTATCCATGGAACACACATATATTTGCCTGCAATCAGATGCCATTTGTAACACTTTTACAGGAAGAAAAACCATGGCGCAGACTTATTATTCTAAGACAATAGGCCAATGGCAATCAATCAATCACAGCCCGCTTTGAGAAAAGAAAGCTGGCCTATCTGTATATTTTTCTGAGGGGGTTTTTTACTACACAGTCAGGCTTGGGGTCTCAAAAAAAGATAAGGGGGGAGATTTATGAAAGGGTGTAAATATACACCTGGTGCAAACTGCCCACAGCAACCAATTACAGCTCAGCTTTCACCTCTGGTAACATATAAAAGGAGCTGTGATTGGTTCCTCTTGGCAGTTTACACCAGGTGTATATTTACACCCTTTCATAAATCTCCCCCAAGGTTTTTAAAGCAGTTATTCGCATGGATCCAGACCATTAACCAGAGCAACACACGCAAAAACCTCTTCCAAATACAGTGGTACCTTGGTTTAAGAGTTACTTGGATTGAGAGCGCTTTGCAAGAAGAGCTTACAGTTTTTCAAAATTGTGACTTTGTTTAAGAGCATTGCTTTGGCTTAAGAGCTCCCTGTACTAGGTGGGAGGGTGAGTGGGGGAGGGGCATGGTCTGCATAGCATGGTCTCCAGCCCTGTACTCTGACCCAGGAAGTCTCCCTCGCCTTCCAAATCAAAGCAGATCCATTTTAGGCTGGGGCTTGCGTCAGGGGACATGCCTGTGGAGGTAATCTCTTCATAGCTGTAGCCTCTCTCTTCCTGGACAGAGAGTGCTGCTATACTGTGCCCACATCTGCCCTGATGAAGGTATGTCTCTTAACTTCATGCTTGGCACCGTTCCCATGCAGTTGTAATGTAATCCTGTGTCCGCTAAGGCAGCTCGGAGCAATGCTCTGCTCCCAGAGTGCCCGCTCCACTGCTAATCATTAGAAAGGGCAGGCTGGCCAGAGGCGAATCGGCGCTCTGGGGTCAGGGCAGTGCTTCAAGCAGCCCTACAGGGAAGGAGAGTTATGCAGGGGTTGCTGGGTCCTGCAGTCCTTGACATATCTGAACAGAAGACTGTGAAGACGGATAACCTAATCCCACACTCTTGATGCGGAGCAATAGTCAGAAGAACATGCCAATGTAGAGAACACTCCAAGTGCATGTCTTGTTTTTCCTACCTGGTCTGTAATTGGCTTCATTGGACCCCAGACTATGCTGCGGGACAGTGTTACTCCAAGTTCCTCTTGTGCTTCCCTTAATGCTGTATCTATCACATCTTTATCTGAGGAATCACATTTGCCACCTGGAAAGCTAAAAAGACAAAAATTCACAAAACATTCATATCAATCTGCAAAATTTATTCTGGTGGTATGTGGGTTGTTCTCTACAGTGGGGGAGCAATTTTTTTTTTTTTTTTTTTTAAAGCTAGTTGTCACTCTATGCATTGGGTCATCTGAGTCACCTACCTGACATCTCCTTTATGTCTCCCATTGAGCTTGGAGGATCTCAGGGTGTAGAGAAAAGCGGGAGCACCCCCAGAAGTACATAATGTCACCAGGACACCTGCAGAGACCTTCTGTGGTAGGGAGTTCTTGGCCAAGATTTGACGGCATCGCTGCTCTGTCTCTTTGGTCAGGACATTATGAGGGAGTTGCTGAAGATACTTAGTGCAAAGACTGCGACTTACAACATGCGGATGCAAGAACATTTGTTCCTATAGAAAAACAATTGCAGAGTATGTACACTTTACTATAGATGAAGATGTTCTCAATGTCTCTACAGCATATAAATGATCAATACAAGTAGTTGTTGCCTAAATAACTAGCTGACAAACAGTATGGATGCCATTACAAAGTGTTTCCAATGCAGAGAAATTGGAGTGGAACTGGAGAGGTGGCTCAATTGGTTGTCAGCCAGCATTCCCAGAACTATATCCTATACAGTTACTGCAGATGGTATTATGTATTCCTTCCAATAGTCTATAACAAGACCATAACTGAGACTCAAAAACGGTGGGGTTATACCAGAAAACAGCTGGCACCCTAAAGGGTGTCACATAAATAGTCCTTTCACATCCATACCAAGGGAAACTACATTTATTGCAGCAGGAGAAATATGCAGTCGCCTGCTGCTTCCCAAGGAACAATGACTGATCGCCAAGGCTTTTAGCTGCTTATATGCCCAAATGTTCTAAAACTTTCTATGTGCAGTGTGCAATGTAGACAGTCTGCAAACGCACCAGATTTCTGTGGGGGACAAGGATTGGCCATGTAATACTATACATCTCCAGTAGTTGCCATTGCAGCAGGCATAGCTACTACCTGCAAGGGACAACCAAAAATTTGGGTGAAACTTGTCAATGGGAGATAAAGAAACAGCTGGGTGTCCACATGGTCCCTTCAGTTATAGACTGCGCAGATGGTTTGGTAATGATAGAAATATGAATATACTTTTAATTAAAGGGAACCTGTCACATTGAAAATGCAGTCCAACCTATAGCCATCATGTGACAGAGTAGGAAGAGCTGTGCAGATTGATATATCATTTTGTGAAGAAAAAAAAATCCAGGATGAGTTGTCATTTATCATTAAATAGTCATATGAGCGGTCCTTCTCATTGATTGACAGCTGTATGTGAGTAATGCATCTAGAGAGCTGTCAAACACAGACCTGAAGGAACAAAAAGTTTTATGAATTCTCCCAAAATATATTCCCCAACACTAAAAATAAATAGAATTTGTAACATAACAGGTTCCTTTTAAAACAATGCACAGGATCCGTACTGGTCGCCAGTGAATCTGTCAAATGTGATGCCAGGCATGTCGGCAGCCTCAGCCCGGTTATCTCTGCTGTTAGGTAATCTGACCTTCACGGATTCAGCCCGTGCACAAGGGCCTCCTAGTAAACGCCCGACACTCAGGCATAGGCGCCCCCGGATTCCGTTAGTCCACAAAACACACTCAGCTGAATGGACGCTTCTCCGTCCTTGTACATAAAACTTCAATTACAACATTGCCAGCAACAAAGATGGTTGACATCAGCATCGACCCACAGTGAGGAGCTTCCGGGAACACACATTTACGGCTCAGCCAGGCAACTACGCATGCGCAATCCACCAATACCACCCACTCATCCCGAAACCTTAGTGGATGATGAATGTTCAGTGTTCTCATCACCAGGGGGCGCTATTGACCTGTGCAGAAAGATTACACTGTAACTATATAAAGATTCTTCACTCGACAGCAGAGACCATACGGACGTCGATCGCTAATGCAATATATATTTTTTCCACTTATTTCACAGCAGTAATTTAATGCAGTTTTATTTTAACACCACAAAAAAAAAAAAAAAATAAGGAAACTAACAGCAGGTTAGAAGACTCTCTAACCAGCTGTTATGTTCCTGTAGGGCCAGAGACCCTGAGGATAAAGGTGATTTTCTCACCTTCGCCCCCGGGCAGTTTTTTTTTTTTTCCCCCCTTCACTTTAATCTGTTTGTAAATTGGCCAGTTTGGAGCAGTGGGGACAGGATCAGTGCACTAACCTGGCCCACCTGTCCTGATCAGTATTCTTCATGGTGGGATGATGGGGGCTGGAGTAATGTCACTGCCTCAGTATTCACGTGGAAGGGGGAGCTGGCAGGTGGGATTGGTGCACTCAGTGCACCAACTCATTTTTATATTGATTAGTGAAGATTTTGCAGAGCTGAGGATGAAGGTAAGAAAATGACCTTCCTTCTCAGCATTCTGTGTACTATGAGAACATAACCACAGTTTAGAATCTTTTAGCTATTTTCTTTAAAGAAGTCCAGCGAAAATCTTTTATTAAAGTATTGTATTGCCCCCCAAAAGTTATACCAATTTCTAGAGATGAGCGAATACGATTCGATCGAGATTGTATTCGATCGAATATTGAGGTATTCGAAAGATTCTAATTCAATCAAGTAGTGAGTCGAATACGCGGAAAACATTCGAAAGCCCTCCCATCGCAGTTGGCGCTTTTTTTAATCCAATGACCATGCAGGGAGGCCGCGAGGGACCCTGGGAGTACGCACGCAGCGCGAAAACGGCGTCTACCCTCATTGGATAGCTGAACCACATGACCTCAAATCTTAAATACTTGGCTCCCGCCTCTCGGCCGCAGATGAGCTTTCAACCTAGCCAGGGAAAGATCTTGCAACAGGGAGAGATAGGTTTTAGTAGTGTTTTGGTTAGGCAGGCTTACTACAGAACCCAAAAGTCCTTTTCAGGGCTAAGATCAAGCGAAAAAGTCATCTCTGAATCAAAAGCACTTCTCAGTGCTAAGAAATAATAATAATAATAATTTTTCGCAGCACTTTACAATTCTGGGGGTACATACATAGACAAAAAATAGACATTACAGAGATACATATAATTATCCATACATGAGGAGTGAGGGCCCTGCTCGCATGCATCAGCTTACATACTATCAGGAGGGGGTGCAAGACAAAATGGCAGAGGGGCAAAGTGCTTCATTGTTCTTATGGTCCGGCCATCTTTATAAATAAGGCAGTGCAGGTAAGGGTGGATGAACCTGTCACCAGCCAATGCCTGCATGCACAGGTCTAAGTGCTTAAATGCTCGGCGTGTGTGTATGTATGGGTCTGTGTGCGCGTGGTGGAGGTGTGTGTGTGTGTGGGGGGGGGGGGGTTGAGGGTAGCAGTCAGAATTAGGAAACCTGGTAAGCCTGCTTGAACAGATGTGTTTTGAGGGCACGTTTGAAGCAGGGCCGTCTTAACAGCATTATGGGCCCCTGGGCAGAGGTGCGAATTGGGCCCCACCCCCCACGGCCGCCGCCATCAAAACCCCCCCATCTTTGCAACCCCGCCCCTAGGCAGTACAATTACGTACAATAAAAAATACAAATTATTGTTAACATAAACTTTAATTCACAACACAGTCTTTCAGCAGCGCAAAAACAAAAAATAACCGTGCGTGCCGCACCAAACCTGACCAGGTTGGCTTCAAAGTATCCAAAAAACGCAACGGAGACAGCACTTCCAACAGCAATCTGCAGGGTTTATTGTCACACCAGTGCAACATGTCTCATATATACAGAGGGGCAACAACATGACTATTATATATGAGAACCATGTTGTATCCCTGTATGTATACTGTATAATACAATATACAGGGAAACAACATGGCTTATATATAGAGAAGGGCAAAACAACATGTCTCATATATACAGAGGGGCAACAACATGACTATTATATTATATATGAACCATGTTGTTTCCCTGTATACAGAACACAGGGAAGCAACATGGTTCATATATAATATAATAGTCATGTTGTTGCTCCTCTGTCTATATGAGACATGTTGTTTTGCCCTTCTCTATATATATGCCAGATAACAAGCAACAAATATTACCACCGCATACTGACTAACACCACCGCTGCTACTGACTAATCCACTGTACACAGATCACTATCACCTCATCCAGTCATATAGAGGTACCCAGCTCTACACAGGTTCTGTACACCATATACATTACAGTGCAGATACATCAAGTGACTCACATGGAATGTCTTCTCTGATCTGCCCTGTGCCGTTATGAGAACTTGTCTGAGCCACGAATCCACAGAATCTGCCAGACAGACATATTAGGCTCCACACTCTGTCACCATCCTCATCTCTCTACACACTGCACATCTGTATTGGCCCCTTATAGATAGCTCCCCCTGTATTACCCCCTTATAGATGGCTCCCCCTGTATCCCCCCCTTATAGATGGCTCCCCCCTGTATCACCCCCTTATAGATGGCTCCCCCTGTATTACCCCCTTATAGATGGCTCCCCCTGTATTACCCCCTTATAGATGGCTCCCCCTGTATTACCCCCTTATAGATGGCTAATCCCCGGATTTACCCCCTTATAGATGGCTCCCCCTGTATTGCCCCCTTATAGATGGCTCCCCCCTGTATTACCCCCTAATAGATGGCTCCCCCCTGTATCCCCCCGTATAGATGGCTCCCCCTGTTTTCCCCCTGTATAGATGGCTCCCCCGTATTCCCCCCTTATAGATGGCTCCACCCTGTATCCCCCCCTATAGATGGCTCCCCCCCCTCGTATAGATGGCTCGCCCCTGTATCCTCCCTATAGAGGGCTCCCCCCTGTATCCTCCCCCTCGTATAGATGGCTCCCCCTGTATCCCCCCCTATAGATGGCTCCCCCCTGTATCCCCCCCCTCATATAGATGGCTCCCACCTGCAATCCCCCCCTATAGATGGCTCCCCCCTGTATCCCCCCCTCTCGTATAGATGGCTCCCCCCTGTATCCCCCCCTATAGATGGCTCCCCCTGTATCCCCCCCCCTCGTATAGATGGCTCCCCCCTGTATCCCCCCTATAGATGGCTCCCCCCTGTATCCCCCCTATAGATGGCTCCCCCCTGTATCCCCCCCTATAGATGGCTCCCCCTGTATCCCCCCCCCCCCTCGTATAGATGGCTCCCCCTGTATCTCCCCCTATAGATGGCTCCCCCCTGTATCCCCCCCTATAGATGGCTCCCCCTGTATCCCCATATAGATGGCTCCCCCTGTATCCCCCCTATAGATGGCTCCCCCCTGTATCCCCCCCTATAGATGGCTCCCCCTGTATCCCCCCTATAGATGGCTCCCCCCTGTATCCCCCCCCTATAGATGGTATCCCCCCCTATAGATGGCTCCCCCCTGTATCCCCCCCTATAGATGATTCCCCCCTGTATCCCCCCTATAGATGGCTCCCCCTGTATCCCCCCAATAGATGGCTCCCCCCTGTATCCCCCCTTATAGATGGCTCCCCCGTATTCCCCCCTTATAGATGGCTCCCCCTGTATCCCCCCCTTATAGATGGCTCCCCCTGTATCCCCCCCTTATAGATGGCTCCCCCGTATTCCCCCCTTATAGATGGCTCCCCCTGTATCCCCCTATAGATGGCTCCCCCTGTATCCCCCCTATAGATGGCTCCCCCCTGTATCCCCCCCTATAGATGGCTCCCCCCTGTATCCCCCCCTATAGATGGCTCCCCCCTGTATCCCCCCTATAGATGGCTCCCCCCTGTATCCCCCCTATAGATGGCTCCTCCCTGTATCCCCCTATAGATGGCTCCCCCTGTATCCCCCCAATAGATGGCTCCCCCCTGTATCCCCCCTTATAGATGGCTCCCCCGTATTCCCCCCTTATAGATGGCTCCCCCTGTATCCCCCCAATAGATGGCTCCCCCCTGTATCCCCCCTTATAGATGGCTCCCCCTGTATCCCCCCTTATAGATGGCTCCCCCTGTATCCCCCCCTATAGATGGCTCCCCCCTGTATCCCCTTATAGATGGCTCCCCCGTATTCCCCCCCTATAGATGGCTCCCCCCTGTATCTCCCCTATAGATGGCTCCCCCCTGTATCCCCCCTATAGATGGCTCCCCCCTGTATCCCCCCTATAGATGGCTCCCCCCTGTATCCCCCCCTATAGATGGCTCCCCCCTGTATCCCCCCCTATAGATGGCTCCCCCCTGTATCCCCCCTTATAGATGGCTCCCCCGTATTCCCCCCTTATAGATGGCTCCCCCCTGCACAGCAGATAAAAAAAACAAACACCCAACTCACCTACCAGCGCTCCCCCGTCGCTGCTTCCTCTCCTCTTCTGCCCCCGGCTGATGCGTCGCTCCCTGGGGGATTCTCCGGGAGCGCACACATCCGGAAGCGCAGTGTGCGCCCAGGCCGGGACTTCCGGTACAGGAAGCCCCAGCGACACGCACTGAGGTTCCTGATGCGTGCGCTTCCTGAGAATCCCCCGAGGAGCGACGCATCAGCCGGGGCCGGATTTCCTCTTGCGACCACAAGCAAGAAAGTACTTGCGGTCGCAAGAGAAGGGGGAGGGGGGGCGCGCAGGGCCGTCTTACCCATTGGGCATGGTAGGCGGCTGCCCGGGGACCCTTGCGTCCTAGGGGGCCCCTGCCCGCTGTCACAGCGGGCAGGGGCCCCCTAGGATGCAAGGGCCCCCGGGCAGCCGCCTACCATGCCCAATGGGTAAGACGGCCCTGGTTTGAAGCTGTGTGTATTGGAGGTGAGTCTGACAGTCTTGGGTAATGCATTCCATAGAACTGGTGCAGCTCGGGTGAAGTCCTGGAGACGGGAGTGAGAGGTGCGGATTAAGGTGGATGTTAGTCTTAAGTCGTTAGAGCGTAAAGGCACGGGTAGGGCGGTAGACAGAGATGAGAGAGGAGATATAGGGAGGTGCAGCACTGTGGAGAGCCTTGTGGGTGAGCAGGAGGACTTTGTATTGTATCCTGTGTTTAATAGGGAGCCAATGTAGTGACTGGCACAGGAGGGAGGCATCGGTATAGCGGCTGGACATGGAGATGAGCCTGGCCGCTGTATTGAGAATGGACTGGAGAGAGGAGAGTTTAGAGGAAGGAAGGCCGATTAGTAAGGAATTGCAGTAGTCTAGACGGGAATGGATCAGAGCGACAATAAGAGTTTTAGCAGATTCAACAGTAAGGAAGGGACGGATTTTAGAGATGTTTTTTAGATGCAGATTACAGGAACGTGAAAGATATTTAATATGAGAAGTGAAGGACAGATCCGAGTCAAACATAACCCCAAGGCAGCGGGCTTGCTGAGTAGGGGTTATGGTCGCACCACAGACAGAGATGGAGATGTCAGGTGGGGGGTGGTTAGCAGAGGGAAGGAATACAAGAAGCTCAGTCTTAGCAAGGTTTAGTTTTAGGAATTGGGAGGACATAACGTTAGAGACGGCAGACAGACAGTTACTGGTGTTCTGTAGAAGAGCGTGGGGTGATATCATGGGAGGAGGTATACAGCTGGGTATCATCAGCATAGAGATGGTACTGAAAACCAAACTTGCTGATGATTTGTCCGATGAGTAAAGTATAAAGTGAGAAAAGGAGAGGGCCCACGACTGATCCCTGGGGAACCCCGACTGTAAGGGGAAGGAGCCAGAAAGTGATACACTAAAGGAGCGGTCAGAGAGATAGGAGGAAAACCAGGAAAGAGCAGAGTCCTTGAGGCCGATAGAGCAGAGTGTGGAGAGGAGGAGCTGGTGGTCTACAGTGTCAAAAGCTGCAGATAGATCCAGGAGAATGAGAAGAGAATTGTCACCTTTAGATTTGGCGGAGAGGAGATCATTAGAGACTTTAGTAAGGGCAGTTTCGGTAGATTGGTGAGGACGGAAACCAGACTGAAGGGGGTCAAGGAGAGAGTTGTCAGAGGGGTAGCAGGTTAGGCGGGAATAGACCAGGGGTTCCAACAGTTTGGAGATAAAAGGAAGATTAGAGACAGGTCGATAGTTGGCTGCACAGGATGGGTCTAGGGAGGGTCTTTTCAGTAATGGAGTGATAATGGAGTGTTTGAAAGCCGAGGGGAAGATGCCAGAGGAGAGGGAGAGATTGAAGATTTTAGTAAGGTAAGTAGTGACAACAGGAGAGAGAGACTGGACAAGGTGTGAGGGAATAGGGTCACTAGGGCAGGTGGTGGGACGAGAGGAGGAGAGGAGTCTGGAGACTTCCTCCTCTGTTACAGGTTCAAATACTGAGAGGGAAGAGGAGGAAATACAAGAGGGAATGGGATCAACACTACTTGGGGACTGGGAGGTGATCTCCTGACAGATAGTATCTATCTTTTCCTTGAAGTAGGATGCTAGGTCTTCAGCACAGAGGTTAGTTACGGGTGTCTGAACTTTGGGTTTGAGGAGGGAGTTGAGGGTATCAAAGAGACGTTTTGGGTTATGGGATAGAGAAGAGATAAAAGAGGTAAAGTAAGATTGTTTAGCAGAATGAAGAGCGGAGTAGTAGCTTCTAAGCACAAATTTATAATGTAGGAGGTTTGCATCAGTTTTAGACTTCGATCATATAACAGCAACAGCAGCTGTATTCATTCTAGTACCCTGTGTGTACAAGTGACTTATAGTGTCCCTGTTTAACACCACTAAGGGCACGTTATACATATTGTTCCAGTAGCCCACTAAGGGCACCTGATATATACTGTTTCAGTAGCCCATTAAAAGGCACATGATACTTATTGTTCCAGTAGCCCAGAAAAAGGCACGTCATACATACTGTTCCAGTAATGTTCGTACAGCATTACGCGTGATACGCGCGAATAACATGACGCTCTGCAGATGCACATTGGAATCATGTATGTAACACTGCGCAAGAAATATGAACGAAATGTGTGAACATTGCCATAAATGTTCGTTTTTCCTTCGCAGCTGCACAGAGTGGCATTATACTGCGATTTTGGGGTGTTGGGTGCACCCAGGTAAGCTCCCCCTGATGTCACAGTTTCATTCCGGAGGTGTTCGCATCGTTTAGGGAGGTTTCATGGGGGACTTGCTGACCTCCAAGTGGTCGAATTTTGATTTCCTAGTGCTGCAAATTTTTTTCCCCATAGACTATAATGGGATTGAATACTCGTTCGAATAGTCGAATATCGGTGCCTGTTCGATTTGAATTCTTGAAAGTCGAATATTTCTCTACTCGCTCATCTCTACAAATTACCAATATACACTTATTACGGGAGATGCTTATAAAGTGCTTTTCACCCTGCACTTACTACTGCATCAAGGCTTCACTTCCTGGATAAAATGGTGATGTCACGACTCGACTCACTCTGGGAGTCGGGTCGTGATATCACCATTTTATCCAGGTTGTGAAGCCTTGATGCAGTAGTAAGTGCAGGAAAAAAAAGCACTTTATAAGCATCTCCCGTAATAAGTGTATATTGGTGATTTGTATAACTTTTGGGGGGAATACAATACTTTAATAAAAATTTTCGCCGGACTTGTCCTTTAAGTAGGCCTACAAGTATGACCAGCAGAAGGCACTAGCCCCTGCAGAATAACTGCTGGGTTGTGCAAATTAGGACCCGCCTTTCTTCCTTCACATGTCTTGGTGACTTGCAATTAGAAGTAATATTATACCAACTCCTACATTTTAGTCCTCCAATGTGAGAGGTGAATGCAGATTTTGGTATGAGCATTTTGTTCCCATTCTGCAGTGTGTTGATAGTGATAAGTCAGCCGCGGCGCTCATGTGACTGCGGCATTGTTTGCACATGAAGAGCCAAACAGTGTAATGTCAGGTCACAGCATGACCTGTGTGATGAGCATGTGCGTGTGTGATGGGCTGCAAGCCCTGATGAGTATGGAAATTTACATATGACCTTTGGCCCTGTCAGCATTCCTAGGGTTTATAGGTAACATGCGTTTAACTTTTAGAATATATAAACAGACAAAGACTGAGCCTCAATCCACAAAGTTTGTTCAGAAATTTCTGAGTGAACTGTGAAAGATACTGAGAAGCTAAATGTAGGTAAATTTCAAAACCTTCTCTCTGTGCTGTGCTGTGATATAATTCACCAAACAAAAGATCTAGAAATGCACCAACCATGTTTCTTTTTTTTCTCAGCATGTCTGAAGCCATTTCCATTAATCCTATCAAACTTGTGGCTGTGGCGGGAGGTACACATGGTAATGAGATGTCGGGAGTCACTCTCGTAAGACACTGGCTCAGAGACTCTACTGAACTAGTGAGGGAGACTTTCACCGCTGTTCCATTATTGGCCAACCCAAAAGCAACAGAGAAATGCATGAGATACTATGAAAAGGATCTGAACCGCTGCTTCACCATGGACATATTGTTGTAAGTTGGCTGTTTAGAAGCTTTAAGATAATTGAGACTTGCTTTAGTCAATAATTGCTATGTATTGGGATGAGAGACTCAGGACCCACAGACCAGCATATTACTGTTATTGTGAATGGTGGAAACCTGTGTTAGCTATATATATTACCTTTCATTGTAAACCTGACTGTGATAATGAGAATGCTTAAAATGAATTTAGAAACATAGAAAACCCTCCTGGTCCATCTAGTCTGCCCTATTAGTAAATTCTTTCTTACTGTCTGAGGATAAATATATGTTTATCCCAGACATGTTTGAATTCTGTAGATGTTTGGAAGTTGGTTCCAAACATCTACTACTCTTTCAGTAAAGTTAGTATTCTCTTGTGCTGTTTCTGATCTTTCCACCAACTAACCTCAGATTGTGTCCCTTTTTTTTGTTTGTTTGTTTTTAAATTTTATTAAAACCTGCTGATATGTCCCCATAGAGCACGGAATGGTGAGGATGTAGGTTTCTTACCTTTACTCTTGGCACTGTTTCTGTGTAGTTTGTAATTTAATCCATATGCTAATGAGGTGGTTTGGTGACCTGGGGGTGAGACTAGCGCCCTCAGAGCACAGATCCACCCCAGTCGGCCCACCTCTTCTTATGAATATTTATGCGACGCTCTGCAGTGCCAGTGTGATGACACTGCAGAGCACCGTTCCCAATATTCATTAGAAGGGCCGGCCAGCTGGGGCGGATCGGAGCACTGTAGGTGGTAGTCCCACCCCCAGGGCACTAAACCACCTCATTAACATATCTAATATACTACAAAGTTTTCAAAAACAGCACCGATGATCAAGGTAAGAAAATTGCCTTAATCTTCAGTGCCCCATGCAGTATAGGGACAGATGCTTCTAATCTGCTGCTAGTTTCCCTTGAATTATGAGGGAAGATTAAAATAATTTTTTAATCTTTAGAATTGATGTTTAGGGGAGATATGATTAACTTATTTAAGTCCCTTCATCTGGACAAAAACGTAACAAGTTTTCTTTAGGCCATGCTCACACATTGGCCTGATGGCTTTCTTTTCAGGTAAAGGCGGCAAATAATGGTCATCATTATTATTATTTGCGGCAGAATTGTGGCAGTTATTTGAAAATCAACAGATGTTATTTCACCTAAAAAGACGTTGTGGAACATAACCTTAATATGAGAATCTGTGTCCCAGCAAAAAAAAAACTGAGAAGGGCTTTACAGCAGACTTAAACAAGTTCTTAGAGCAAATTAACATTGTGTACTGTAGCTGGCAGTCCCCTTGTGACCATGCCACCTTTTGGTAATTTGTCCGTGCACTGGATGGTGAAGTGTCAAAGAGGAGTTGTTTGTGCCACACTCTGGCACGTCTCACCACTCTTTCCTCCTCCTTCTTCTTCATGAATAATCAATACTGCCTGGCCTCCAGCATGTTTAGCTGTCAGTCAGTGTCTCTGATTGCAGACCAGTCCTCTGTAGGCAGTTTATGTCTGAAAGAAACACTCAGATATAGTTGAATCTCTGACCCCAAATGTGTTAGAGCTGTGGTCTAGAGGTAACTCACCTGTCTAGAGAACTGCCAGCAGGTCATTCTTTGGTTAAAATCCCTGTTGAAATTGAGTTGATGGCCACCATTTAAAGGCAAATAATTGCTGTTAATTTAAAACAACGGCCGTGTTTTTTAAATAATGGCTGTTATTTACCTATAAATGATGGCCATCCACTCAATTTCAACAGTGTGTAAACATAACCTTTCTGTGTTTTCATTCCACTACTGGTTTTGGTTGCAAAATACTGAGCAAAAATACTGTGTGTGAAAATAGCCTTAAAAATGATAGAACAATGAAAAAAATAAAATAAAATAAAATAAAATAAAGACCTATATTTCATTTCCATCAGGGGATTTGAACCAAAGGATGAACTGCTGACAGGTCTCTAGATAGGAGAGTTACCCCTAGACCATAGCCCCAACACGTTTGGGTTCAGAGATTCAACTATATCTGAGTGTTTCTTTTAGACATAACCTGCCTACAGAGGACTGGTCTGCAATCAGAGACACTGGCTGACAGCTAAGCTAACAGGAGGCTGGGCAACATTGATTATCAGCAGGTTTGTGCCACCTCATCTTTTTCGGTATTCTTTTCTTTGTTGGTCCTGCCATTTCAAGCTTGTTAGGAGCACTGGGAGCATTCCTCGGCCCCCCAGTGCATAGTTTGGCCCACCTGACGACTCCTTTGGTCATGCCTACCCATGAAAATTAAATTTTGCATAAGCAAGCCGGTCTTTAGGTAGGCATGACGGGAAGGCCGAATGGTGCACTGGGGGTCCGAGTCCTCCTAACAGGCTCATTTACCTATTTCTTTTTTTATTAAAGTTCTTGAAAATGGCAGGACGAGAAAGAAAAGAAGACTGAAGCTGGAAAGATGGGGTATGTAGCTGTAGGGATATATCAGCAGGTCCGTTTGCACAAACCTGCTGATAGTTTCCCGTAAAAGGGGTTGGCCACTGTAAAGAAAAATTTTGCAGCTTCCTACATCAGTAATAGAGATGAGCGAGTAGCATAAGCGAAATTAGGGGGGGGGGCATGGGGGCAGTGGCTCCTGGGCCCACACTGGCATCGGCCCACTGAGGTCTCAGAGGCTTAATGCTGTCTGCAAAAGCTATTTCTTTTGCAGACAGCCTGAAGAGCGATGAGAAAGGACCTGTGGTGATGTTATAAGGGGGCGGGGCTGAGAACTGGAGAGGATTCTTGTGAATGAAGGACCTGTGGTGATGTCATTAGGGGGCGGGCTGAGAACGGGAGAAGATGCTGGTGCATGAAGGACATGTGATCATTGTCCTCTTATATCTCCTCCTGTAATGTGATAGATAGATAGGAGATAGATAGATAGATGATAGATAATAGATAGATAGATAGATAGATAGATAGATAGAGATAGGAGATAGATAGGTGATAGATTAATAGATAGATAGGAGATAGATAGGTGATAGATAATAGATAGATAGATGGATATCTAGCAGCTCATCACATATCTTGGATTGTACATGTATGATCACCCCTTTTAGGCTATGTTCACACTGCGTATGAATCCGTCCGTAGTTTGAACCGCGAATATACGCACGTAGTTTTAAGGTTGATGCGTTCGCTTTAAAGTTTACTATATACGCCCGCACAGTGCACACTACGTATGAGCTTACGGCCGGATCGTATACGGCGCCGTGAAAAATGAACAAGACCATTGTTTGAGGATGGAAATGTTGAAACTCACGGCCGTGGATTTCCATGCGGTCCCGTACAAAGTACTTATTTCAGCCAAATTGATTTTTCGATCCAAAAGGTTCTGTGTGGTTTACGGGGCTGGGCGAAGATTTCCAAGTAAATGACCTGCCTCAGATCGCTTCGAAACAGGCTAGGGAAGCATAACTGTAGTTTCAGCCGCACATGTACGGCGGCGTACGAAATGCGGCCGGACTCATACGCAGTGTGAACATAGCCTTAATGTCTAAAAACGTATTACCTATACCACTATTATTTTTAGGCAAAGATAATCTGGTTAAAAGGGTTCTCCAGAATTAAGAAAAAAAAACATAGTTGCTTTCTTCCAAAACAGCGCCACCCCTGCTCTTAGGTTGTGTGTGGTATTACAACTTGGCACTATTCATTTCAGTCGTATACCACACACAAACTGAGGACAAGAGTGGTGCTGTCTGTGGAAGAAGGCAGCTATATTTTTCTAATCTTAAGCACTTTAAATTTTTTAGTGGTTCTATATGTGAAATGTACAGAAGCCTCTTACACTGCTCTTTATCCTTATCCACTATGAGTAATGTAGAAGAATATTCCCTTTATTATTCAGAAAGCCTTGTCACCTGCTGAGGTTCCCTATGGGTAAGGTTGGTTGGGGGCCCACTCAGACTCACTCGCCCCCCCTAGGCTGAACCCCTAGCTACGCCCCTGGCGAGTAGTGAAATATTCAACTTTCGAATCGAATAGGCACCGAGATTCAAATATTCGAACGAATATTCAATCCCATTATTCCCAATATTCGATCCCATTATAGTCCATAGATTATGGTATTTGCACTCTTTTATATATTATACTGTATGGTGTGTATTGTACGTAAGTGCTGAAAAGCGCTGCAAGGAATAAACAGTTTACAGAGCATTTGGCACTGCATTTGGCTATGCATCCATGATGTGTGGCGTTTTCCATGCGGTTTCGGCATTGGCATTTGCCATCTGTGGATATTGTTTGATTGATGCAAGTCAAGCATGCTTTATGTCATATAAGCATTTACACTTGCTTGGAATTGGTGTTCTAAGTGCTGGACAATACAACACAGCAAGGGGGGCTTCCAATAAGATCCCTGCGGTGCACAGTGAGGGCAATTGTATGTGCTTATATAAAAGCCTTACTGATGCAGGAAGCTGTAACATTTTACTCTTTTTTTAACCATGCTATCTAATCTTATTCTCTTAATTTCCAGTAAGGAGACTGCTAAGGGCGCGTTCACACGTACAGGATCTGCAGCAGATTTGATGGCGCAGATTTGAATCTGCAGCAGATCCACAGCAGATTGGATGGCCCAGAATTGATTTGCTTTGAATCTGCAGCTTCAAATCTACGCCATCAATTCTGCTGCTGATCTGCTGCAGATCCTGTACGTGTGAACGCACCCTAAGGCTGGGTTCACACTACGTATATTTGAGGCTGTATGTTTGAGGCTGTATAGCAACCAAAACAAGGAGTGGATTGAAAACACAGAAAGGCTATGTTCACATAATGTTGTAATTGAGTGGATGGCCGCCATTTAATGGCAAATATTTGCTGTTATTTTAAAACAACGGCTGTTATATTGAAATAATGGAAGTTATTTACCGTTATATGGCGGCCATCCACTCAATTTCAACATTGTGTGAACAGATCCTTTCTGGGTTTTCAATCCACTCCTGGTTTTGGTTGCTATGAGGACCTGACATGAGGACCAAATACAGCCTGAAATATACATAGTGTGAACCCAGCCTAAAGCTGTCAGCTCAAAAAAAGAAAAAGGGACATGCACAAAAAGCTCAGCCAAAATACTTTATTGTAGACAATGGTAATACAAACAATACTAAACAGGGGCAGTAAAGTAGCCCTTGGCTTCTTCAGGGGTGTGGGACGCTCATGACACTTCTGAAGCAGTCATGGGTACAGTGTAACGCATGGGCTTTCTTTGTCCCCCCCCCCCTCTGTTCATAGTAATCAGTGACTCATGAGTGGCCACTAACACTAGCAAGCTCCCATTTTAAACTGGGTAACTTTTTGCCAATGTGCGCCCTGTTCACCTGATGGGCAGACGGGAACCTCCCCCTGTGCCCAATTTCCCATGATTTATGTTTGCAAGTAGATAGAAATCATGATGAAAATCTGCACCACCTCAGAGCTGGAGCAGATTTCTGAGGCCGCTACACGACAGACTCAGATTCTCTAAATATATAAATGTGTTGTGGGACATAAGGAGGTGGGTATTTAAAAGTTAAAGGGAACCAATTAGTATACTGTAGATCTACTGTGAAGCTCGCGGAGCATACCATGGCTCTCTGCCTGTCAGTGCGCAGTGCAGGGATGATTGACAGGCAGAGAGCCCACTAACAAGTCTCTGCCTGTCAATCATCCCCACACTGTACGGAAACCAAGACTATGCGTCCTTACTCATGGCTAGGGTAACAAGGTATGAGCAACATGTTATATGGTATATGTGCAGTGTCCCAGAACAGCCCTTCTCATGCTCATACTTTTATTATAACCAGTTCTGTTCTGGAAAGCTATGGTCCACTGCAAACTGTGTGTATTGTGTCACCCCTGCAGTGTTCAGGTCTGCTATTTCATTCATTTATTGCATGTATATTCAGGTATCAGTGTCTAATGGGATTATGTCGCCCTCCCAGTGTTTAAGTATGGTACTTCTCATGTATATTTCTCTGTATATGCCTAATGGTGTGATGATGCAATGGCTGGATGTCACGTGACTGTGCCCTGCTTTCATGGTAACACCAATGGTTATCGAGCTTTTGGCTGGGGTTACCATGTGACTTCCTGTTCTGCCTCAGTCTATCTCCTATCCCATAGGGAATAGGTTGTGTGTTTGTCCTCTCTCCCTGCTAAGAGAGAGGCCTGCGTGTGCTCTGCTGCTCCAGTCCACTGGCTGTGTTCCTGTCTCAAGTCTCAAGATTCTCATCTGGGTGTCGATTCTTCAGTCATTCTTCAGTTCCTCTCATCATCATCTTCTCTAATCATCAACAGCAAGTATTTCATTCAAGTCTCATTCCACCCAGCATCTCAACTTCAGTTTCACTACTACTCCCATCATTCAGCACGCTACTCTCACAGCCTATTGCAGCATCACCTATTTACTCTGCTTTATTCAAGTTTGCCTTATTCCCGGTTGCATCCGGAGAGACTGTTGCTACTAGTTACCACCGTTACAATAAATATACAACTACCGTTGTTTCTGAACCTTGGCATTGGTGTGATAATTGGTGCCCTGACTAAGGACAATGAGGAATCGCATGCCCAGTATTCCCGCATGGTCAGGAACCCGGTTTCCAGCTGTATCACCCTCGTGCCTACACCGTGACAACCCTATATCCTACAGCTGCCTCGGTTCCTGCCTGTTAGCACCATCTATACTGCGGAGTGGCCCCTAGGGGCCAGGGCTTAGCATTTTGGCGTCACGAACAGGATTACGATCGCATTGTGTGTCCCCAAGAGTGTGCCGCAACCCCAAAGAGACTTTGCCATATCACCATGGGGGTAATCGAGGCGCTCAGGGCCCTAGACTGTACACAAGATGGCCGCTGTCTTCTTCAGTTTCTAACTGCGCCATACCCCGGACAGGAAGGGGTTAACCGCCATATTGCCAAAGCGCGGGAATCGCCCGGCGCCATAGACTTTGCATTGACTGCTCCTGATTGGCTGCCTGCGCCAGATGACGTCACTGTTGCTGGGCAGGCTACTGGGCCGGAATTTCAGCCTCTGCGCTCCGCCTCCTCCCAGGTCCTCAAGACTACGCCAGTGCGCCACAAGATGGCGGCCCATGAGAAACGTTTGCCTGCTGGTGATACCGGAGCTGCCAGAAAGCAATCCTGCCCGCCTGCTAGCACCGCTCCCATCCTAAGGCGACACCAGCTGGGGCGCTGCCCCGTCGGACGACGAAAGTCACAGCCGGGCCTCCACTCCGGCCTCCGCTACTCAAGGCGGAGAATCCACGTCTGGTGCCAGCATCTCGCTGAAACCGGACCATTCCAGTGCCTCCGACTCGGCCTTCTCTACCGGAGGATCCATGTCACTGGAGGGCGATCCGTACGTAAGTAACCAGACTTTCTTGTTCCCCGTCCCGGGCCTCAAAGTAAAGGACTCGGCCAAGGCTCCAGTGTCCCCGGGTCTGTGGCGGCCTCCAGGGCGTGATTCGCCGCCCCTGCCGCAATGGACGCTCGGGCGTCGGCCTAAGATTATGCAGCTGATCAAGGACATTCAGCAGGCCCTCGCTGCCCTGCCGCCTGCCACTAAAGCTGCGACCGCCATGCCCACTGCGGCACCTGCAGCTCCCACTACAGCAGGGCAGTCCCCAGCAGCTAACACTGCCTCTTCCACAGCCGTGGCTAAAGCCACCAACGCTTCTACTACCGTCACCTGTAATGTGGCCACTGTCATTTCAATTATGACTACTGTGACCCCCAGCATTGTGGTCACCACTGCATCCAGCGATGCTTCTGCTCCAGTCCCTCCACGCTTCTATTATCCGTGGGAGAAGAAAAAGCAGAAGAAGGAGAAGGGGCCTTATGAGGTTCCTCCTGCCTCTTCACCATAATTCGCTATAGAGACCAAAGTCCCTAAACTGTTCCTGTTTTGTTGTTGTTCCTGTGTGATTAAGAATTCCTATGCAACGTTCAAGGTTTGTGCCTGGTCCTCCTGACCAAGTTTCCTTATTATCATCTAGCTATGTGCTGATGGACACTCATTGACCAAACTGTTCTCTAGTGCCTGTCCCAGAGCCTTTACATGGACGATGGTGTATATTGCCTAAAGAGACTCTACCACACAGAGACACTTGTCCAGTTCTTCCTAAAGCACTTTTCATGATTATGTAATTGTCAGAGGTTTATTATTGCACTTCAGTATTGCACTTCAGTAGTCAAAAGTCTATTTTCATGTCAGAGTCATATATATGTATATTTTCCTACCTCTGAGTGAGCAGAAAAGTCATTTAGATAGTCTCAGAGTAAAGTGTGTCTTTTGAAAAGTATTTCTTCTCACAGTGCATATTCTCATGTCAGAGTCAGACAGTTTCCTCCTCCTCTGAGTAAGAAGTCAGTATATATCTATAGCCTCAGAGAAAGTGTATTTTCTAAAGGAGTATTTTCTAAAGAGTGTATTTTTCAGAAGGATCTTCTATTTTCTCCATGCATAGTATTATTATATCTACAGCTGGAAAGATTATTGGAGCCAGTTTTTTTCAGATGTCTTCAGAGTTATGTGAGCCAATCCTCCTCCAGACCTCGCAGTATTTGTTGTCTGTTGTATTTCCCTTCCTTTTGTTCCCAGTGTCTGTTCACCTCTGTCTTGTCCCTACACACCGTAGTTGCTACACATAGTCATACTTAACCTTTCCATTTGTTCATACATATTGCACCTTGGATGCCTTTTCGTGTGTTCGGCCTATTGAGTAATTGTGTCGCGTGATTGACTGGTATGTATGGTGGGCCAAATGTATGCTTGCTTTTGTTATTTTATTCTTTCTCTTCCAGGTGTCCAAGACACTTCACACACACACACCCAAGGCAGTACACAGGTCTTCACAGTTCTCTTTTCCCAGTAGGGTAACACTTTATATTGAAAACCTACTGTCTAACTGGCTGGAATATTGAGGGTCCCCCGCTAGCAGTTAAGTTGTCCTGGCTTCCATGTCAGATGGTCCACGCACTAACTACCTGTAACCAGAGTACGTTAGGCACCCCTAGGTGAAGTCCTGCCACCAGGGTTCTCTCTCTTCTTAGTTTCACTTTGTCACCTGTGCCTTGAGCGAGGGAAACACACATCTACATATTCACCCACACTAACATTTCTTCCTCTTGTCTTGTTGTCCTGGTCCTCTATGTTCATTCGGCCACATCTACCTCAACTTGTGGTTCGCCGAGGTCGGCTCATTTCTAGTAGGGAGGTATGCAGCGTCCCAGAACAACCCTTCTCATGCTCATACTTTTACAATAACCAGTTCTGTTCTGGAAAGCTATGGTCCACTGCAAACTGCGTGTATTGTGTCACCCCTGCAGTGTTCAGGTCTGCTATTTCATTCATTTATTGCATGTATATTCAGTTATCGGTGTCTAATGGGATTATGTCGCCCCCCAGTGTTTAAGTATGGTACTTCTCACGTATATTTCTCTGTATATGCCTAATGGTGTGATGATGCAATGGCTGGATGTCACGTGACTGTGCCCTGCTTCCATGGTAAGTCTATCTCAGTCTATCAGCCTCAGTCTATCTCCTATCCCATAGGGAATAGGTTGTGTGTTTGTCCTCTCTCCCTGCTAAGAGAGAGGCCTGCGTGTGCTCTGCTGCTCCAGTCCACTGGCTGTGTTCCTGTCTCAAGTCTCAAGATTCTCATCTGGGTGTCGATTCTTCAGTCATTCTTCAGTTCCTCTCATCATCATCTTCTCTAATCATCAACAGCAAGTATTTCATTCAAGTCTCATTCCAGCCAGCATCTCAACTTCAGTTTCACTACTACTCCCATCATTCAGCACGCTACTCTCACAGCCTATTGCAGCATCACCCATTTACTCTGCTTTATTCAAGTTTGCCTTATTCCCGGTTGCATCCGGAGAGACTGTTGCTACTAGTTACCACCGTTACAATAAATATACAACTACCGTTGTTTCTGAACCTTGGCATTGGTGTGATAATTGGTGCCCTGACTAAGGACAATGAGGAATCGCATGCCCAGTATTCCCGCATGGTCAAGAACCCGGTTTCCAGCTGTATCACCCTCGTGCCTACACCGTGACAACCCTATATCCTACAGCTGCCCCGGTTCCTGCCTGTTAGCACCATCTATACTGCGGAGTGGCCCCTAGGGGCCAGGGCTTAGCATTTGCACAAGTGCAACAAATTAGCACCATCACGTGACATCAGAAGGGGGAGAGACATACCCATCCCCCAATAAAATGTTATCTAGAGATGCGGATACGGACAATTATAAATATTAAGCATGCAAAAAGTACAAAAAGTGCAAAATATACAAAGATACAATATAATAAATATCAGTATATGTATGTCAAATCATTTTTATAGTTGAGGCCTCGTGGAGATCATTTATGAAGTCCAGCATTTTTTACGCCGGGCTTACAAATGTCCCCGCAGCTCTGGAGCTCAGGGGATTTATGTAGAGACGCATTGCCTCTACAAAAATCCAGAGCGCACGGAGCCCGTCCGTGCGAAAATTTTGAAACCTACGCCAGCTCCGAGCTGGCATAGGTTTCAGTATAATTTTTCCTCCGCAAAAATAATAAATGCGGCGCCCGCAGAGGCTGCGCCCCCCGTAAAGCCCCCTCTCCGCCCCACTGGCAAAGGTGGAGCAAATGGGGCTGATGCTGAAAAAAAATATTCGCAAAAATACCCTTTGCGAATATTTTTACGCCAATCAGCCCCATCTGCGTCTAACGAAAGGCATTTTCGCCTTGTCCCCTCTAGTGTCTAGAAGTAAAATCCAATGAGCCTCTCTCAGATGTAGCTGGTAGGCCCAGTCCACCCCTCGCTTAGGCTTGTTGACTCTATGCCGCATATGCCTAGAGATGACATACTTCCTTGATGGCATTCGGCAAAATGGTGAGATAGGCCAGAGAGATTTCTGCTGAAGATGGGTCTGGACGCAGCAGTAGCATCTGAGATATGTTCAGCCAACCTCTTTTTTTAGTTTTGTGGTAGTGCATCCAACATACTGTAGAGAAGAAAGCGTGCATTCTGCAAGATAAATCACATAGGTTGTGTTACAATTGATGCATGTATTGATGTTAAATTTCTGTCCAGAAGCACATGACACAAAAAATTTGCATGTAGGAGAATATATGCAGATGAGACAACTGGTTTGTCCACATGCAAAAAACAAACAAACTGTGTGGCTAACCAGGTGCAAGGTGAAGGAACCTCCAAGACACTGGGCGATAAAACATTGGCTAGGGACTTGCCTTGTCTCTCCCCCTTCTGATGTCACGTGATGGTGCTAATTTGCTGCACTTGTGCATATACTATATAACATGTTGCTCATACCTTGTTACCCTAGCCATGAGTAAGGACGCATAGTCCGAAACGCGTCACCAGTTTTTCCTTGAACATCAATGTTTTTTTTACTTTTATTTGTATTTGTTCGCAATAAAGACTTTCTCATTTTTACTTATTTTGGAGCCGGAGGACATTTCTGCATTTTTACAATTACCTGTTGTATATGTGTGCAAATTGGTATATAATTGGTGTCAATACAATAGATTGCTTTACAGTTCTTTTATCCAAACTAAGAATTCCCTTTTCTAGTTCCTCAGAGTCAGAAGATGAGCCATATGAAGTAAAAAGAGCCAGAGAGATTAATCGGGTGTTTGGTCCAAGAGGAAGCCTAAATGCCTATGACTTGATACTAGATTTACATAACACCACATGTAACATGGGCGTCTGCCTGATCATCAGTGGGACTCACAAGCACCTGGAGTTGCATGCATGCCACTACATACAGGTACATGTAGCAATATTATCGAGCTATACATTAAAATGGGTTAAGATGGTATTATTCCCTTTTCACCCTATGACAGCACCCATGGAGAGCGTCCACCTCCTCATCAGACAGCAAACAGTCACCAGGAATTTTCCATAAATAGTGGTTCGGTTTCCTGTCTGGCCAGCAGGAGGTGGCGGTATTCACTGCTGCAGGTTACCAGGATTTTTTTCTTGAAAAAGAGCTGAGGATCCTCAGGGAATCACATTACTAGTAATTCGGGGTGATCCTGCTGGCGTAAGTCCTTACATAGTGGTCCTTACATGGTCCATACATGGTGGTCTGTGGTCCGGCTCCCCCGTGTAGCTCCGGGCAGTTCCCCCTCTGTCTCCTCCGTCGGTCCGGAAGGGAGAGTTCTCAGGAAGATAAGGGAAGACAGGGCTACTGTTATCCTCCTGGCACCCTTTTGACCCAAAAGGGTATGGTTTACCTGGCTCCAGAAGCTCTCAGTAGCCAGACTGTAGGTTGTTCCGGATCTCCCAGACCTTCTTTCTCGGGGCCCAGTGTTTCATCCTCACTGTACCAGTCTGCACCTGACGGCCTGGCTATTGAAAGGGCACTTATGTTAGAACGAGGTTTATCAGAGTCTGTCATTTCCACACTTCTGGCCAGTAGAAAAATGGTTATGTCTCAAATTTATTTGCGTACCTGGAAAGCCTTTTGTAGGTTCCTAGCATCTCCAGTCAATCTCTTAGAACCTCCTGACATTCCCAAGATTCTGGAATTCTTGCAGGAAGGGCTTAATAAGAATCTTAGGCCCAGTACTCTAAAGGTTCAGATTTCTGCCCTTAGTGCTTTATATGATTACAAGATAGCAGATCACCCTTGGATAAAACGGTTTGTTAGAGCAGTTTCCAGGCTATGTCCCACTTTAAAATCAAGACTCCCATGGGATTTAAATATAGTTCTAAATGCCCTGACTCTCCCTCCATTTGAGCCCTTAGAGGAGACTTCTGATAAGATCCTTACCCTAAAGTTGTCCTTCCTCCTGGCGGTCACCTCTGCCAGAAGAGTGGGAGAAATCTCTGCCTTCTCAATAAATGCCCCATACATGTCTATTCTTCAGGACAGAGTCATTCTATCTATCGATCCTACTTTCCTCCCTAAAGTGGCAACAGATTCCCACCGTTCTCAGTTCAGTTCAGTCCTTCTGTTCAGAGCCTAGAAATGAGGGTGAGGAAAGATTTCATCGGCTAGATGTCAGACGCTGTTTACTTTAGCGAGGTGGATTAAAGATTGTATTACCTTAGCCTATTCTTCTTCAAACCTTCCTGTACCTAATGGGTTTGGGGCCCACTCCACCAGATCCGTAGCAGCCTCATGGGCTGAGAGGGCCTCGGACACTATAGACCAAATCTGTAGGGCAGCCACGTGGAGTTCTCCGCATAAATTCATTAAAGGACAACTCCCGTGGGACCCCCAAAAAAAAAAAAACACAGACACACACAGACACCATACTCACCATCTCTCCGGTGACGATCGCCACTCGATTCGCCCGCCGTCCGCCTCTCCGTTGCCGCCGTCCGCCATCCAGCGATGTCTCCGACTTCCGGTTCCAGGGGATGGAAAAGGCTGCCAGTGCGCTTGCGCACCGGCAGCCTTTTCATTGGCTGGAGCGCATCACATGGCTTCCAGCAAGCTCAGCCAATCAGGGCTGAGCAAGCTGGAAGCCATGTGATGCGCTCCAGCCAATGAAAAGGTTGCTGGTGCGCATGTGCACCAGCAGCCTTTTCATCCCCATTCACTTTGCATGAAGACGCCGAGGAGGAAGAAGACCCGGACCGCCCCCCGGCTCTGACGTCGTCGTCACCAGATGCCGCCCGGGAGAAGAGGACCGTGACGATCGTAATAGGTAATGTATATATTCTTTAACTTCCGGGCGGGGGGTTGGGGGTCCGAAAGTGGGGGAAGGGGGCCAGGCCGGGTATTTAACCACATTACAAAGTTATATAACTTTGTAATGTGTGTTAAATGAGCAAAAAAAAATTTTTGTGGGAGTTGTCCTTTAAGCACTATAGATTGCTTCTAACCGCTACAGAGGACTTAGCATTTTACAGAAAAGTTCTGCAGGCAGTGGTCCCTCACTAAAATAGACTATTCTATTCTCCATGGGTGCTAGGGTGATAGGGTGAAAAGGGAAAACTAAAATTATGTACGGTAATTGTTTTTCTTTGAGCCCATGACAGAGCCCACCTAATACCCACCCTATAGATTGTATATTTGTAAATAGGGATTTACACAAAGTTGTTTATATAGTTGCCCATTTTTGTGATAAATAACATATAAAAAAATTACAAAATTTTATAAAAAAAAAAATAAAAATTTTTTTTGTTAGCCTGAGTTAAAAGTTAGCTCTTGTCTAAATTGATTAGAAAGCCCTAATATAGTGAGTCCTACTAGGTAGTAGACTGTGCTTTTTTGTACTGAATTTTTGTTGACGAGTGGGGATGATGGGAAGTCCGGCCTATTTATGTAAAATTCCTGGTGACTGTTTTCTGTCTGATGAGAAGGAGGTGGAGGCTCTCCATTGGTGCTGTCATGGGCTCAAAGAAAAACAATTACCGCATGTAATTTTAGTTTTTTTTGAGGAATCCAAACGTTGTGAGTCACTTACCATCGTGGTCTCTCACCACAACCAGTGGTTGACAGAGTGGGCATTTCCTGGAGGATTGGCACATCCTCAGAAGCAGGTAGAAGCAGAGAGCACTAGTAGCTGTTGGGACACCAGTGGCGGGGGATTGGGGCAGAAGTATGGTTTATTTTTTATTTGTGCAGCACTCAAGGCAATTTTTAAAAACAAAAACATATTCCTGTACAGCATCTTAAAGGCAATGGCTACAATGGACACATTGTGCCAAAAAATCGTCATGTTGAAGTGACTGCATGACATCACATTGCAGCTGATGAATGAATGTGGTCGTCATTAAACTCTCAAATTGTTGTGACCAGCTTTCCATCCTTTTATTAGCTGTGATCAGGGCCGGATTAAGGTTAGTGGAGGCCCTCTGCGACAGTTTTGTTGGGGTCCCCCTATTTTTTTCCTCCAAAAAGAAACTTCAGCAATCTATACAAATGGCTGCTTACTGTTAAAGGATTTAGCATGTACCCATCCTCGCTCCTAAGGCATCCTCCTCTGTTGTGCATGTGATGGTCACTTGAGGAAGATGTCAGGCCTAGAGACAGGAGCGAGGAGGGGTGAGTATCAGGGTGTGCTCTCACATTGTTATTGTGTTAATAACGCAATGTGAGAATCTGCTCTTATCCACTACAGCGATATCTGCTCTTATCCACCACAGCTAGCATATGCAATTGTGAATCGCTGGCAGAACCTGGACTTGGTAGTCTAGCTCCTATCTGCAATTCCCAATCATATACTGTACACTAGCTGAATCAGTAAAGAGCACCCACAAAGTACTTAACCCATAGCTGCACCAGGATGTTACTGAACGTCCTGGTGCTACTAAGGGCGTTCAGAGGGGGGTCGCTCTGAACTGGCGCAATCCTGGGTGCTATATGCAGCCCGGGACCGAGGCTATTAGCGGGCACGGTCCGATTGCCGTGCCCACTAATTAAGTATTTAGATGCAGCTTTCAAAATTGACATACTGGCCCTCTTCCCTGGTGGTCTAGCGGGGGGGATTGCCCAGGGGGGCTTCTTGTGTGTGTGTGTAAAAAAGTAAATAAATGTTTTTTTTATTAATAAAAAATCCCCTCCCCTAATAAAAGTTTGAATCACCCCCCTTTCCCCATTTTATAAATAATAATAAAAAAAAAACATATTTGGTATCGCCGCGCTCATAATCGCCTGAACTATTAAATTATCACATTCCCGATCTTGCATGGTAAACAGCGTAAGCGACAAAAAATGCGCATTTGTGCATTTTTGGTCACATTAAATATGCGCATATGCGCAATCAAGGTACCGATAGAAAGTACAGATCATGGCGCAAAAAGTGACACCTCACACAGCCCCATAGACCAAAGGATAAAAGCGTTATAAGCATGGTAAAAGAGCAATTTTAAGTAACATAATATTCTTAAAAAAGGTTTAAATTTTTGGGGGAACAAGTATAACAAGTCAGTTTTACCCTATGGCAAATGGTGTACTACCCCCCCCCCCCCCAAATAAAATAAAATAAAAAATTGTCTTTTTTTATTCAATTTCACCACACTGGCAGTGGAGGGGTTAACTACAATACTAGGGGTATCCTGGGGGTGGTGGTGGTGGTGGTGGGGGGGGGGGGGTTGGGGGTTGTTATCCCACTCCACTGTCAGGCTGCTCTTAGTACTGTAGTTAAGTTCTCCACTGCCAGGATGCCCCTAGTATTGTAGTTAACCCCCCCCCTTCCAGGATGACCCTAGTAATGTATATAGCCCCCCTCCAGGATGCCCCTAGTAATATATATAACCCCCCCCCCCCTCCAGGATGCCCCAAGTAATGTATATAGCCAGGGCCGGCGTCAGCACGTGGCGTACTCGGGCAAGTGCCGGGGCCCACAGCCGCTCAAGGGGCCCCCCGGCACTTGCCCGAGCAATGAGCCAATGGATATCGCCAGCAATGGCCGACAGTGAGTACGGGGGATGCGGCGGGCCGCATTGCTGGCGACATCCGGGGGGTGTGGCGTTGCTGGGCGGATGCGACGTCCTCAATGACGTCCTGGGCTGGGCCTTCCTCCGCAGCGCTTCAGGACGTGATCCCCTCAGCAGGCGCAGAGCGATGACGTAATCGCGCCTGCTAGCGGATCCGTCCCTGCGGCGCACAGAAGGGAGAAGCCAGGAAGAAGAGGACCGTCCCTTGGATTAGGTGAGTATGATTTTTTGTTTTGTGTTAAGGCAGAGCAGGGGGCATCTACTATGGGGCAGGGGCCATCTACTATGGGACAGGGTAGGGGTCATCTACTATGGGACAGGGTAGGGGTCATCTACTATGGGGCAGAGGAGGGGGCATCTACTATGGGACAGGGGCCATCTACTATGGGACAGGGTAGGGGTCATCTACTATGGGACAGGGTAGGGGTCATCTACTATGGGACAGGGTAGGAGTCATCTACTATGGGACAGGGCAGGGGGAATCTACTATGGGACAGGGCAGGGGACATCTACTATGGGTCAGGGCAGGGGTCATTACTATGGGGACAGAGGGCATTATTACTATATGGGGGCACAGCATGGGGACACAAACCTTCTTACTTTACTGCACATGGCACCAAGCAGCGGAGTTACTAATGTATAGGAGCCTATGGGTGGGGAAAAGGGAAGGAAGTTGCTGGAAATGTGCGGAGCCTAAGATGTTTGTCTCACAGGTTCTGAAGAGAAGAATTGTAGCTGGAAGAAATCATCATGGTGGTCTGGGCCGGATGGCGAGGAAACGGAGAGCGATCGCATCAGATCAAAGAAGACGTCACCTGTGAGTTACCGAATTATGTTTGTTGTTTTTTTCGTTATTTTGTCAAACTTTATTTGGTAGGTGTGCCCCGAGGTAAAAAAAGGTAATCAGCAGTGTAGTATATACTTTTTATCCTTCTGTATGAGTGTGTATATATCTCTCCATTCTGTGTATGTATACAGCATTGTATTATATACTTATTATCCTCCTACTGTATGAGTGTGTGTATATATGTGCTCGAGAGATAGATATATACACACTCAAACAGGAGGGGGGATAATAAGTATATAACACAGCTGATCCCCTACACAGAATCAAGAGCTAGAGACCCTCTAACAATGATGCCATATAATTTGCTATTCGAAGGGGCCCGCCGAGGCTCTCTCGACCAAGGGCCCACAAAAACCTGGAGCCGGCCCTGTATATAGCCCCCCCCTTCAGGATGCCCCTAGTATTGTAGTTAACCCCCCAATATGCCCCTAATACTGTAGTTGCCCCCCCTTCCAGTATGCCCCTAGTAGTGTATATAACCCCCCCTCCAGGATGCCCCCAGTAATGTATACAACCCCCCCCCCCCCCCAGGATGCCCCTAGTAATGTATATAACTTCCCTCCCTCCAGGATGCCCCAAGTAATGTATATATTCCCCCCCCCCCCACTCCAGGATTCCCCTAGTAATGTATTTAACCCCCACCCCCTCTAGGATGCCCCTAGTAATGTATATGATCCCCCCTTCCTCCAGGATGCCCCTAGTAATGCATTTAACCCCCACCCCCTCTAGGATACCCCTAGTAATGTATATAACCCCCACCCCCCCTCTAGGATGCCCCTAGTAATGTATATAATCCCCCCCCCCTCTGCTTGGATTTCGCAAGTGGGGAGGGGCCAGACACACCTCACTGCTTAGTGTCTTGCCCCTCCCCCCACTTGCTAACTCCAGCAAGTAAGGGGTTAACCCCTTACTTGCTGGTGTGGGCACACTGTTGATGGCTGGCAGATTTTAAAGGACAACTCCGGGCAAAACTATTTTTTAATATGTTATTACTTATGGAAAGTTAGACAAATTTCTAATGTACATTAATTATGGGAAATGCACATATAGGGCTAATTCCCTTAATTTAGAAGATCATGAAGACTTCAGATTCTCTAAAAAAAACGTGACGTCACGAACCGGATGTGTAATTACAATGGAGTGTCCAGCAGGGGGCGCACTATATATAGAAGTCAATGAGTACCATTGACTTCTATATATAGTGCGCCCCTGCTGGACACTCCATTGGAATTACAATGGATGTGTTTGTAAATGTAATAGACAGTATGTTTTTGATTGAATACATTTATGGAATACTTTGGGGAGCAAGTGTCCTTGCTCCCCAAAGTAATCCGTAAATGTATTTAACCAGTACGTTTGGATGGCACCGAGCAGGGAGGGAGAGAAGTGCATCTACCTCCCCCCTCCCTCCCTGCTCTGTGCTGCTGCTGCCACATATACACAGTACTACTCCCCCATTATCTGCTCATATTATGAGCAGATAATGGGGGAGTAGTACCTGTGCTATCCCTATAACGAACGCCGCAGCACAGCTGCTTGTCACAAAGGCTTCAGCATGTCCCCTCAGCCGCTCCCCCTCCTCCTCCTAGCTAAAAAGTTCTTACTATTGCGCCGATCATCGCCGCCACTTACCACTGCTCACCACCGCTCACCGCTGCTGCTCTTTGCGCCCACATACCGCTTCCCGTTCCGCACTGCATGCCGGCCGGGGACAGGAAGCACCCCCACCCCACAGGGAGCACAGCGCTCCCGGTGCTTCCTGTCACCGGCCGGCATGCAGTGCGGACCGGGAAGCGGTATGTGGGCGCAGAGAGCAGCGGCAGTGAGCGGTGGTGAGAGGCGGTAAACGGCGGTAAGCAGCGGCAATCGGCGGTGATGATCGGCGCAATAGTAAAAACTTGTTAGCTGGGAGGAGGAGGGGGAGCGGCGGAGGGGGCATCCTGAAGCTCTTGGGACAAGCAGCTGTGTGGCGGCGGCGTTCGTTATGGGGATAGCACAGGTACTACTCCCCCATTATCTGCTTATAATATGAGCAGATAATGGGAGTAGTAGTACTGTGTATATGTGGCAGCAACAGCAGCACCGAGCAGGGGGGGAGGTGGATGCACTTCTCTCTCTCCCTGCTCATTGGTACTCATTGACTTCTATATATAGTGCGCCCCCTGCTGGACACTCCATTGTAATTACACCCCTGGTTCGTGACGTCACGTTTTTTTTAGAGAATCTGAAGTCTCCCTGATCTACTAAATTAAGGAAAATAGCCCTATATGTGCATTTCACATAATTAATGTACATTAGAAATTTGTCTAACTTTCCATAAGTAGTAACATATTAAAAAATAGTTTTTGCCGAATTTCTCCTTTAATGTTAAATAAAATGAGGGGTGTGGGGTGTTTTATTTGAATTTAAAAAAATCTTGGTGTATTGTGTTTTTTAAATTTATTTACAGGCTTATTAGTGGAAACTGCCTAATAGGCGGCATCCATTACTAAGTCGGGGCTTCGTGTTTACCGATAAAATGGCTAACACTAAACCCCCCTTTATTACCCCAGCAACCCCCCCCCCTCTGGGATATTTAAAGCGGAGCTACTATTGATCACTACAGAACATGGCAAGGTCCAGGGGGCCTTGCTAGAAAGAAACAGTGTGTGTATTATGGCAACCTAGGGCACCCCTACCAAATAACGTTCTACACAAAACACACAAAAAATGTTATTCAGTGACTCACGGGTGATGTCTTGTTTGATGTGAGGCGTCGCTTTCCTTTTCCACTCCATCCGCCCCAGACCACCATGATGATTTCTTCCAACTACAATTCATCTCTTTAGAACCTGCCAGACAAACATCTTAGTCTTCAATTATATACCCTAACCACGCTGGGAGGTATAGATACAATGGAATCAGTACTAGAGTATTAGTTAATATACCCATTTTTCCCCAGTGGTTAAAATTTAACTTTTATTATGTCCTTTCTATATGCATAAGCATGAAAAGTGCAGATTAAAATATCGCTATGCGCTACAGTATTACTTAAGCTGATTGCTTTATAATGATAAAGCAGACTATAATGACATTGGGATTTAATAACTTCCCCAGCACGTACCACGGGACATTGGACAATGTATCATGAATTCATTGCATATGGAAAAACAACACAGCATCAAATAAGCACAAAACACTGATGCTGTATTGTCCCCTGGTAAGGCAAAGGTTGCTGTAGGGCTTCGCTGTAGATAGTCACTCTGTCGAAGGCTTTGAGCGTTTTTTGTATACGTTCACTAACTTTCTCTCCTTCCTTTGGCCATGAGGAGTGATCACAGCGTAAAGTCCCAGTAAGCTAATGCCCACATGCCTAATGCCTCCTGCTGTGCCCCCATATAGTAATAATTCCCCCTGCTATGCACCCCCAGGCATAGTAATAATGCCCCCTGCTGTGCCCTCCATATAGTAATAATGCCTCCTGCTGTGCCCTGCATCGTGATAAATCCCCCTGCTGTCCCCCCATATAGTAATAATGCCCCTTCATTACTTTGTCCCTGAAGTAATAATACCTTCCCTGCTGTGCCATCCATAGTAATAATGCCCATTCATGCTTTGCCGCTATAGTAATAATGCCTTCCCTGCTGTGCCATCCATAATAATAATGCCTTCTCTGCTGTGCCATCCATAGCATAAATGCCCCTTCCCTGCTTTGCCCCTATAGTAATAATGCCTTCCCTGCTGTGCCATCCATAGCAATAATGCCTATTCACTGCTTAGCCCCATGCTAATTGTCACCTGCTTTTCCCTTAGCTAAAAAACAAACAACAACAAAAAACATCTCATACTCACCTAATCCAGGCATGGAGTGGCTCCCTCTACCTTCTCCTGCTTGTCAGCCTTGGGACGGAACCTCCAGTGGGCACATCACTGCGCCTGCTGGAAGAATTCCAGTGCTGCAGAGAGAGAGGTCCAGAGAGGGGACGCACTCAATTACACAGCTCAGCTAATGATAATGCCACCATGCCCCCTCCCTGACCCCTACCCGCCATCCAGAGTGCAATAGATTGCTACTGAGCAGAGAGGGGGGCTTCCCACTGGCACCCCCCTGCTTTGGGCACCCCAGGTGATCACCTGGCCCGCCCAGCTATAGAAACGGCCCTGCAGGCTGGTATTATTAGGCTGGGGAGGGCCAAAATAAATGGCCCTTCCCACCCTGGTACTACTAAGCTGCTGCTGTTTGTTTTTTACCTGGCTGGTTATAGAAAAGAGAGGGCGTCCTACACATTTTTTTTTTAAATAAATAATTTTAAAATAAAACATGTAGGATCCCCCTATTTCTCCAACAAATGGTTACTAAAAGTCAATCAATAGGTTACATGAATCCCAAAATGGTGCCAATACAACGAATAATTTGTCCTGCAGAAAAACAGGCCCTCATATGGCTACGTCGACCAAAATAAACCAATGGTATAACTCTTGGAAGGCAGCAATGAAAAAAGTAAGGCTGAGTTCACACTGCATTTTTGCAGTCCGTTTAATCTATCTGTTTTGAAATGGTTACTTTTAATGTGCGCAAAAACGTGGTCAACCAGGGTTTTGTGTGCGCCAAAAAAAAAGGAAGAAAAAAAAAATCTTTTTCTTTTTTTTTTTTTTTTAATGGAAGTCACCGTTCCGCACAGAACACGGACTTAAATTGCCTGTAAGGGACCCCCTCCCCCACCTGAGCAGCATCTGTGATAAGATGCTGGGAGCTGGGGAACTGTATGAATATGCGCCGGTGGCTGTTTCATTACATTGCGGCACATATGCATATGTTCTGTGCGGAACACAGAACTTGTGAATGCGGCCTAAGAATATTGCTTGGTCACTAAGGGCCAAAATAGGCCATTCACTAAGGGGCTAAGTAATGAATCTATGGAGTCCATATATTAAGAAGTTCAGTATACTTTAATGTTATTTTCAAAAGTAAGAGTTGGAACCTTATGTTCATGCTTATAATGTTTTTTTTTTTTTCAGACCCATCTTCCTAATTTTAACCCTCAAATATATGTGTACACTGAACATGGATCAGAATTATATGATCTGCCTTCTGTTGGTAAAGCTGGCATTAGTAAGTACAAGCAATTGCATTTAGGGCACATTTAAAGGGGTTATCCAGTGCATAAAGATTTTTGATTTTGTGCTGCAGGCATATGATAGATAACAAAAAGCCTACCTTATGCTTATGGTTACCTCTGCGCGAACTTTTGCAGTGTCCTCCGCTGGGCACAGCAGCCGCCACTTCCGAGACAAACTCGCTCAGCCATTCACTGGCCATGTCACTGTCCCCTCTCATTCAGTGATTGGCTGAATGGGCTGTCACTCCCGAGAGTTCGTTTAAGAAGTGGCAGAGATTAGTAGAGGACACTGGAGACACCGTAGAAGCAGCGCTGTATTAGCAGCTGCTGCTGCCCGAGGCACTTAACCTAAAGACGCCATCTTGAGGAGCCTGGTTTCGGCGACATGTATTTCTCTACATGTAGAAACATTGCCTGAATTGCGTTTTTCATGGTTTTTAACTGGTTAAAACATATGTCCACATTGAATCAATGATTAGAGCCGTCTTCACATTGTCCACAGGTGCCTAGTGGTAAATACAGCCCTGCGCAGAAGAACACCGGGGTGATCGCAAAGCGTTAAGCATAGGCTCTTTGTGCAGTAACTCGTAGTAGCTAGGTGTACCGACTAGGCACTTGTCACGATGGCCAGGAGTGGTGTTGCCCACCCACAGATACACTGGCACATGACTTTGAGGTAGAAGGGGTGTAGGTGTAACCAAGACTTGTCCAAGGTAATCAAGTCGAGTCCAAGACTTAAACAGAAGCACAGTTTACTAAGGATTCAGTACAATATAAAAAAATGTAGCAAAGATTTGGCAATAAGATATCAAAAAAAGTATTGTAAATCCTTTCACAATAGGTGGACGACACAGAACACTTGAGCTGGGTGCTTAGGTATATAGGTAAATATAGGCTTTGCTTAACTTCTAGGTTGTTAAGTTAGACTTGATTTGCTTAGATAGGCTAATGGGCTATTAAGGGGACCTTGCCTATAAAGTAGCAAGTCAGGGTGACTTGGCTAAAGCATACTTGATATTAGAATAACCCATACTCACAGGTTGGAGAATACCGCCTCTTACTAGAGAGATCACGGAGCGCCAGTTCTAGTAGCATGGGCCCCGAGCTTGCACAACTAGATGTAGCTAGCCACTTAAGATTGCCTGAGATGACGGAGCAGATACCAATAGAGTACTTCAGCTTTAACTGCACTATGCTCCACGGCAGAGTTGTAGGAACATCCTGACTTGATAGAAGAAGTAAGGTCACCTCAGACATAGGCAAGGTTAACCCTTAGTGGTAGTTGCCCCACCTTAGGCTTTAACACTGGTTACTGGAACAGGAATACTTTAAGGGTACATTCACACCTACAGGATCCGCAGCAGATTTGATGGTGCAGATTTGATGCTGTGTTCAGTTATTTAAGTAAGTATGAACGTACCCTAAGGCAAGATCTGACATAGAAGGCTTGATCTGACATAGAGTCACTGGCTGAACCTGGACAGCCCTGCCAGTGGTGCATAGTAAAGTGCAGACCTTCAGCCCAAAGCATAGAAATGCACATAGTACCTGACAATAGGTGTGCTAGGACAATAGTGGAAACATACGAACAGGCACAAAGGGCCATCTAGCCCACAGAAATCTGGATTTCCCCTCACTACTTATAGTCCACCAGCCGGTGAATCTAAAGGTAGGTATAGTAGGTCAGACTGATAGCTGCAGACTACCTGTGTGTAGGGTTTAGGATTATGAAGCCAGTGTGTCTATCTATATGCGTTCTCGGTTGCTGAAAATGTGCATTAACAGACAAGTCTGGAGTAAATAAAAATTTTCAAGCAGACAGGGGCAGGGAGAACCACCGCTGTAGGACCCCTGCCAGTCTCGGCGATCTCTTGCTCCACTGATGTCATGACTCGGACGATGGATTGCCCACTTAGCCAATCAGTGACTGGTATAGGACACCACTGCAGTCACTGATTTGCTGAGCAGGCAATCCATCAGCTAAGTCATGACGACATCAAAACTTGGGGGGAAAATGAGTTCCGGCAGGGATACTGGATACTGGTGATATGGTGCTTCAGGGGCACGAGGAGACATAAGTAGTGTTTATTTATCATTTTCCCCCCTGTGCATACCTGCTTGAAAGTTATTATTTTCTTCAGACTTCTGCTTTAATTTGCTCCCTACAAATAATGTTTACCTTTGCGCATAAATTAGCATTCAAGGAAGATTTATGACATGTACATTTTTTTTTTAAAGTCGCTGGCTGACTTCAGCCAGGAGCATACTTAGAACCTAACATATCTGTAAATCATCTACAGCAGTCACTTTACATATTATATAGTCAATCCCTTCAGATTCTTCAGAATTTAATATAGCTCTTGCACCAGATCTTTGATAAATTTGCCAGACATATGCATGTTATAGCAACACCACAATAGAAAGGCACAGAGGTGCGGGACATAATAAACAAAGTATACTTACCCATCCTCTTGCCTCCGTTGCGACGCTCCCATATCTCGCTGCCGGCTCATGGCTGTAATTTTTGATCTGCATCTTTGTGTCACGTACCCGGCTCCTCTAGCTGCAGTGTCCCGCCCCAGTTACTGATTGGGTGAGCGGTCAATTGATTAGCCAGGTATGTGACGTTGCAGCTGGAGGAGCTAAAATGGCAACTGTTAGCGAGACCCTGTCACCAGGTTGTGTGTGGTATTGCAATTTATCTCCATTTACTTCAATAGAATTGAGCTGTCAAACCACAGCAAAGCTGAGGACAAGAGTGGTGCAGTTTCTGGAGAAAAGTGGACAAACAAAACAAGACACAGAACAGTTTCAACTGTTTCAAGTGTCCCCTTACATTTACAGATTTATGAATAGTGTAATAAACAGGGCACTATATAAAGAAATATTATTATTAACCACTTAGTGACCAGCCTATTTTGGGCCTTAGTGATTAATGCCCACTGTGGACTCAACTCGGAATTCCGCCTGTCTCAGTGTCTCTTTCCGATGCCTTCTGCTGAAAGAATTGACATGTCAATTCTTTGAGCAGAGAGCCGAAATGCCCTATACATTGAGACACTGAGACAGGCAGAATTCTGAATGGAGTCCGCTCGGAATTGCGAATGTACCATTATAGGTGAACGTACCATTATAGGTGATGTCTTCACTGATTGTAGGTGCTCCTTTTTTCTTCTCTGTATAGAAATATTAGGACTATTCGCCTGCTATGTGGTTATGCTGATCATGGTTTCTGTCATTTTAGGTTTTGAACTAGGCCCACAGCCACAGGGAGTTATCAGAGGTGACATACTGCAAAATATGAAAAAACTTGTTAAATCAACTTTGGACTTTATCAATCAGTTGAATCAAGGTACTGATGACGAAGTATAGAAATCTATCAGTGAAATTCCGAGGAATGATATTTAAAGGGGTATTCCACCAAAAAGCTAAAAAAATGAAATTCTCCCAATCCTTGCTGGTCTTACTAACCAAGTCCCCCTGAGTATTTTGAGCCATATGTCATCTTTCTAGCTGTCACCGTTCCTGAGCTACAAGTTTTTGTAAAAGCCAGTCTATATCCAAGATGGCGCCGTCCAGAAGACTAAATTTACCAGCATGCATTGCACCTCAGAGCCAACTGACAAGTATCTGCCTCATCTTGTAGTATCTGCCTTATCTTGTATTATCTGCCCATCACCGGCTCAGTCTGCTTCTGTTTTAGTCTATGTTCACACAACGTGAGTTTCCTATTAATCAATTGAAATTTAAGTTGTACTGCAGTCTCTGGGATCTCGGCCGGAGTGTATACACAAAGTATACATTCTAGCCGAGACTGCTAGCGGCCGTACAAAAAACTGACATGTCAGTTTTGTGCGGCCGCTATTCATTGAACAGCAGCTGTACAAGCCTGACCGGTCACACAATGAAGAGTGCAGCTCCGACCGCACTTTCCATTGTGTTCAATGGTGAATTGGGATGCAGGCGCATCCTAATTCGGCACAAATGAAGATCATCCGGCCGGTACTGCAGTATTGGTTGGGATGATCTTCACTAACATATCACTATATATCGGCTCACACTCCACTCTTATGGTATGGCAGTGTGGGGTATTGTCAGTGTAGGCAGTTCTTTAAGATTTTGGGGGAATTGAATCAGGTCCCTTAAGTGTATCCTCTCTATAGCTCATGTAATAAGGTTAAGCAGGTTTTGAGCTGAGCCTGTTGCCTGTACAGAGCAATTCTGCATGACGCTGGGCTCAGCAGCTGTCAGCTCTCTCTCACTGCACTGTGATTGACAGCACAGGAGAAAGCACTGAGCTGTTAATGTTCCTGTATTTTATCCAAGCTCTCCAGTAGTCATCAAGGAAGATGTATTGACAACAGGCAGAGGAGCAGAAAACCCATAGAACAGTGACCCCTAAAAGCCACTTTTATAACTTTTATTTTCACACGTCAAACAATATGTAATATTTAATACTGTACATGAATGCCTCTGTCCAAATGTACAATATTATTTTAATTAAATGAAGCAATCATTACAATGCACATTGCAAATACATCAATGCTATGCTATTGCATAAGATAACATTGATCAGTCATTACACCACTCTGAGGCAGACTCTATTATCAGCTGATAGGACAGCACATAGATAAGGTTAAGACCTCTGGCTGCCATGAAAACTGCTCATGCCATGGCCCAGAGCGCTGGTTGCAGGTGTGTGCAGCTTGTGGGCTCTGGTGTTTTGGGAGTACTTGTCATGGTAGCCAGGAGTGGTAGTACTCACCCCCGGACACACAGGCACTGTACCTTGGTAGAACTGGTGTGAGACGCAGGTGCAAGGTGTGACATAATTGATGACAGAGTCCCAACTTAACCAGTAGTTTAACTTTACTTGGGAAAGCTTCAGTGCAATACAAGGTATAATAAGGGAAACTCTGCTCACAGGTGCTAGTGCAAAAAATACAGTACACTTTAGATACTTGAGGTAGGCTTGAGAAAATAGAAGTGAAGACTTTTGTGCAAGGGTAGTGTATGGGCTGGGTAGGACCTCTTATCTAAGCAGTAACAGTATTCTGCTGGGATGTACTTGAAGAACTTCTCATAGTCATGTTTAGATATCTCTTGTATCTAGCCACCTTTTGCCTACACTAGTTTGGATATCGCCAAGTGAGGCAGTAAGAGTCCCAAGCCTTTTTCTTTGGGTAGAGCTCCCACTGAAATTATCCCCAAGTGTACGAGCGTAAGGTGCCTTGGCTTTTAGCATCTTTGCCTTACTGGGGATCAATCCATCCTTCTTTCCTTAGGGGGTGACTATCCTGACTGAAGAAAACCATGGCATAGACAAGGGTTGGTCCTAGTGTACGGTTACCTCACCTATTCAGCACAGCATACTGGCTGGTTGACTCTCACTAGAACTCAACTGCAACTGACTAACCACCCTGAACAAGGAACCCCCATCTTATATAGGGTGGTGTGACAAGAAGTGAGAGAGAAAGTAGTGTACAGGCTGGGTCCTTCCCAGAGGGATATCTGGCTAGTCCTGTGTATAGAGACTCTTAAATGAGGCTCCACTGGCTCTTCTTTTGCATAATCAAGATTTAGGTGGGACAGTGAAGTGCAACCACAGTGATGCCCCCACAGGGTGCCAACCCTATTTTGGTGGGAAGGGTTAGACGGGCAGCCCTGTGTGCTTCTATCTGCCCTGTCCCCGGCCATAAAGATTGATTGAAGTGGCGTTTATGTAAAAACTGAACAATTAGCCAATGAGTAAATGATCTGTGGCTGATCATTGTTTTTATTACGGGGGGGGGGGGGGGGGGGGGGGGGGCAACACCTGTTCATTAACCAAAGCGCAGCTAGAATTTTTCCAAATAGTGACAATTTTATTCTAACAATTCATATAATTCATAAAACACATAATTCTAAAAAAAAAAATTTTTTACTTTGGAAAAGAAACATTAAAAACACTTTATTACACCATTGTATCTTGCCATGATACAACGCCTTCATTATTTGGCTGGGTTCACACTACGTATATTTCAGTCAGTATTGTGGTCTTCATATTGCAACCAAAACCAGGAGTGGATTAAAACACAGAAAGGATCTGTTCACACAATGTTGAAATTGAGTGGATGGCCGCCATATAACGGTAAAGGTAACTGCTATTATTTCAATAGAACAGCCGTTGTTTTACAATAACAGCAAATATTTACCATTAACCCTTAGAGGACCAGGCCAATTTAAATTTTTGCATTTTTGTTTTTTCCTCCTTGTGCTTAAAAGGCCATAGCAGTTGCATCTTTTCACCTAGAAACCCACATGAGCCCTTATTTTTTGCGCCACTAATTGCACTTTGCAATGACGGGCTGAATTTTTTCATAAAGTACACTGCAAAAGCAGAAAAAAAATGAAATGTGTAGTGAAAATGAAAAAAAAAACAACACTTTTTTAAATTTTTATTTATTGTTTTTACGTCGTTTGCCGCTTTCTTTTTATTTGATGGCTTTCAAAAAATTCATACAATTGTTAACAAATATATGTTCCCTAAAATCGCACCATTCCCATGCTTATAACACTTTTATCCTATGGTCTATGGGGCTGTGTGAGGTGTCATTTTTTGCGCCATGATGTGTACTTTCTATCGGTACCTTGATTGCGCATATGTGACTTTTTGATCTTTTGATTTTTTTGGATTTGATGTGATCAAAAATGCGTAATTTTGCACTTTGGGATTTTTTTGCGCTTACGCCGTTTACCGTGCGAGATCAGGAATGAAATAAATTAATATTTTGGGTGATTACGCACACGGCAATATAAAACATGTTTATTTATTTATTTTAATTTATAACATGGGAAAAGGGGGGTGATTCAAACTTTTATTAAGGGAGAGGGCTTTTTATTAATAATAACCCTTTTTTTTTTTTACACTTATACTAGAAGTCTTCCTGGCACAGACCCCGGCCCAGGTCAGAAGCAGGGATCACCCCTCCGCGATCGCATCGCGCGCGGGGGGGCATCCCCACATCCCACATCCACCCTCATAGTTAGCATTGACCAAATTGTTGAAAAATAGCCCGTAGTTATAATAAAAGGATCTGGAATTGGGTGGTTAGCGAATGCGTTTTCCATCAACAGCACCACCAATGTCAATGCTCTTCAAAACCCTGCGACACAGTCTGACACTCTTCTTGAGTCTTTGGAAGTTGCATGGGGAGGAAAAGGAAAATATTGCAAAACATGTAAGGGGGGGGGGGGGAACCTGTTAAAACCCGTTATCTATCATCTGACTATTTTTTGTAATACTTCACTTAATTTCATACACTTGGATTCCCGCACTCCCCCACTTGGAAAAAGCCATCCACTGTGTAACACCTGGAGGAAAAGGTTTGCACAGAAGGTTAAGGCACAGCATGGGTTATACATAAAATAACCACATAAGCACAATATAGATAACCAATGCTACAAAAACATGGCCACTTTTTCCCCTCTATCTCCAGGTTGGGTGGGGTTTGAAACTCAGTTCCATTGAAGTAAATGGAGCTTAATTGCAAACTACACCTGAACTGGAGACAAGAAAGAGGGAAAAGTGGCCATATTTTTGTAGCGCTAGATAACCCCTTTAAATTACTTTGGCTATAGGCAATGGTTAGATCGTCCATAGTGCAATAACTTGTAAACTGGAACTCTGGATGCATCAATCCATATACACCCTTAGGCTGGGTTCACACTATGTATATTTCAGGCAGTATTTGGTCCTCATGTCAGGTCCTCATAGCAACCAAAACCAGGAGTGGATTGAAAACACAGAAAGGATCTGTTCACACAATGTTGAAATTGAGTGGATGGCCGCCATATAACAGTAAATAACTGCCATTATTTCAATACCACAGCCGTTGTTTTAAAATAACAGCAAATATTTGCCATTAAATGATGGCCATCCACTCAATTACAACATTATGTGAACAGAGCCTTTCTGTGTTTTCAATCCACTCCTGGTTTTGGTTGCTATACAGCCTCACAAATACAGCCTCAAATATACATAGTGTGAACCCAGCCTAAATGGGGCTATGATGCGTTAGTCTGTTTTTTTTTTATTAGCAACACAAGAAATTTTGTGAGGTGCTTGTTCTTTACAAGAAAAGGGGTTGGAGGGAACACAGTTAGGCTGGGCACGACAGCTTAACAGGGATGTTGCTAACTGGAGACACAGCACACAAACTGGGGAGCCAACGTGGCTCAACTTGAGCTCAGCAGAGGGTCCATCTTGTTTCTTTGCTCAACAGCGGAGCGTCTCTTTGTGAGAGTGTCAGGGGACACTCTTGTAGCTTACCGTGGCACCACACGATAGTCTACTCTAGTGGGGCAACTAGCTTGGCTTTGGGACCACACAATAGTGGCCCAACACCACGGCCGGACAGGCAGCAGAGGCCGAGACCCTTGTCCCCGGCAGTGGGCACAAGGAGGATCTGGATGCAGCAGTGGGTACTGTGATGGCCACATTGTATGTGACCCGGGGCTTTACCTGGTACACACTGGTGGCCTCAATGTTCAATGTGCTAAGGAGACATATCAGCATGTTAGAGTCTTCTAACCCTTTGTTAGTTTTCTTTAAGTAAGGACAGACAATGCCTATCCCTGCTCTCCACACACACACACACACACACACACACAAACACACACAGAGCCCCTGTGGAAGTAGCTAGTTAGCCCTGTGTGGGAGAAAGTCAGTTCAGTTGAGTGTGTTTAGTGAGTTGGTAAAGACACGTGTATGCAGAAGCAACCAGAGACACTCAGTTTCTCTAGTATTCCTACTATATCTATTATGCAGTGCTAGACACTACAAAGGGAGAAGTGTTAATCCTAGCCCACGCTGTGAACCAGTGTAAAAATGCAGGGCAGTATCCTGATACACAAGAGGAACTAGCCTCGATAGAACAAAGCTACCAAAGCTATGTATTCTATCTCGCAGTGCAGGTAGCTGGGAAACCTCAGACACTTAGCTTCACCCAGATAACCAAGGCTGGGGCTTGTATCACCCTATTAGGATAAGTCCCTCAACACTGTAGGGAAGAAGGTGGTCAGACTATAGTCTTTAGTATCTCACTTTCAAGTATTCTTCTAAAGTTTCGGCAGAGCACAGTACTACATTGGGTTAGGACTCCCTTGACAAATTCCTCTCCTCTACACTGCTCCACTCTACTCTAAACTTTTCAAGCACTGCTACAACTACCTCTACTATCATCTACTCCTTCAAGTATCTCCACAGCACAATCAAGTTTAAGCACTAAAGTCTGTACAAAGATTTATCTGCTTGCTGCCAAAGTGTTTTGTATGTTTGAGAGACTGTACAGTAAAGCTGTTCTATGTTTTCAACACTGGGACATCCCTTCCTCCGCATCAGCACCTTTCCTCTGCATCGAGCTGCTCCGGTCCGCGCTGCCTGGCCGCTTCCTACCCACTTCCTACCCACTTCCTGTTCTCTGACGTGGGCTTGCGACTTGACATTTCAAGCCCGGTCAGCCAGTCAGTGGCAGAGGTGGGATTTGTCCTATATATAACAGTATCTATAGGTGCATGGCTTGAGTTATTGATAGCACACTAGTCAATATTATTTATTATTTCTCTCCACCCAAGAATGCAACCTACACAGGAGAAGAAACTAGTTTGACTTGACTATTATAGCACTTCTTGTCAGTGATGGGAGTTGTAATTAAATATGCCTGGGCAGTGCTCCTAAGGGTTCTCCAGAGTGGAGTTTATCCCAACTAAATGCATGGCACCGGTACCAAGGAGGAAGGTTACACAAATACCTTCCTCCTCAGGTCTCTGGCTCTATAGAATTTGTCTAACCTGCTGATAGTTTCCCTTTAAGCACAGTGCATTACTGTCTGCACAGACGGAAAAAGACTTCTATTGTTTATTTCCTACATTGCAATAGACCTCTATTTCTGTAAATATCCTATTGGTCACATAATAGTGATCTCCATTTGTGCTATTGATGTGCAACATACCAGTATGTCACCTCTGCTGTAAGTGTAGTGTCCCACTACATGTTTTCTTTGTATTTACACACCCAGGTAAAAGTGTTTCTGTCAGGTGTCAGTTAGTGGAGTTAGCTGCTGTGCCCTACTTCAACCACTAGGTTTCTCACTCCCCTTGTGCACAGCTGCAGTTTATGTAGGAAGGTTCAGCCTGCCACACACTCTCTCACACACACTTCCTTCCTGTAGTTAGGCAGTTGGAGCCTGGCTCTAGACCAGTGAGGAGGTGTTCCAGCCTAGTCTAGGCTAGTTAGTTGCATTCCTGTTTTCTAAGTGCTAAGGGACCACAGCAGTTATGGACTGCTGAACCTAACCCTGGGGTAAACAAAGTTAGAGGAATAACCCCTTGCCTACATCGAGGCAGAAGGCGGTCAGATTAAGCCAAAGCTATCCAAACGTGAGTATGAGGAGTTCGTCAAGATTTCACTTCACACACTTCACCTACATCCCAGCAGAGTACAAAGCTAATTAGGCAAGGGCCTCCTATTCGGCCCCTATATCCTGTCACAGGCTTCCTCACTATATTCTATCTCAAATTGCTGTTACTGTTTTATTGCATCAAGTAGCAAAGCACTGTTATGTTTTGTATTGCACTTAAGACAAGTTCAAGTAAAGTTACAGCATTGTTTAAAATGCTTGAAAAATATAATATTACAAATTATGGGCATTAGATTTCTGGTGATACGTTGATCCGGGGATTGTTCTGGTTGCCATTGCAGTCGAGGGAGGGGGGGGGGGGAGTTTCTCCCTGTGGTGGGGCGTTTGTCTTCTGCCCCATAGGGGTTTTTCGCCTTCCTGGATCAACACAGTAGGATTTTCCTAGGTTGAACCTGATGGACTCTTGTCTTCTTTCAACCTTATTTACTATGTTACTATGTTACTATCTCTGTCATCACACCCTGCACCTCACACTACAGTCATGGCCAAAAGTTTTGAGAATGACACAAATATTATATTTTCACATGATCTGCTGCCCTCTGGTTTTTATGTGTTTGTCAGATGTTTTTATCACATACAGAAATATAATTGCAATCATATTATGAGTAACAAAAGCTTATATTGACAGTTAAAATGAGTTAATGTAGTAAGTCAATATTTGCAGTGTTGACCCTTCTTCTTCAGGATCTCTGCAATTCTCCCTGGCATGCTCTCAATCAACTTCTGGACCAAATCCTGACTGATAGCAGTCTATTCTTGCACAATCAATGCTTGCATTTTGTCAGAATTTGTTGGTTTTTATTTGTCCACCCGTCTCTTGACGATTGACCACAAGTTCTCAATGGGATTAAGATCTGGAGAGTTTCCAGACCATGGACCCAAAATCTCTTTGATTTGTTCCATGAGACATTTAGTTATCACCTTTGCTTTATGGCAAGGTGCTCCATCATGCTGAAAAAGGCATTGTTAATCGCCAAACTGCTCTTGGACGGTTAGAAGAAGTTGCTCTCGGAGGACATTCTTTTACCATTCTTTATTCATGGCTGTGTTTTTAGGCAAGACTGTGAGAGAGCCGATTCCCTTGGCTGAGAAGCAACCCCACACATGAATGGTTTCAGGATGCTTTACAGTTGGCATGAGACAAGACTGGTGGTAGCCGTCACCTCGTCTTCTCCGAATAAGCTGTTTTCCAGATGTCCCAAACAATCGAAAAGGGGATTCATCAGAGAAAATTACTTTACCCCAGTCCTCAGCAGTCCACTCCCTGTACCTTTTGCAGAATATCAGTCTATCCCTGATGTTTTTTCTGGAGAGAAGTGGCTTCTTTGCTGCCCTCCTTGAGACCAGTCCTTGCTCCAAGAGTCTCCGCCTTACAGTGCGTGCAGATGCACTCACACCTGCCTGCTGCCATTCCTGAGCAAGCTCTGCACTGCTGGTAGCCCGATCCCGCAGCCAAAACACTTTTAAGAGACGGTCCTGGCGCTTGCTGGTCTTTCTTGGGCGCCCTGGAGCCTTTTTGGCAACAATGGAACCTCTCTCCTTGAAGTTCTTGATGATGTGATAGATTGTTGACTGAGGTGCAATCTTTCTAGCTGCGATACTCTTCCATGTTAGGCCATTTTTGTGCAGTGCAATGATGACTGAACGTGTTTCTTTAGAGATAACCATGGTCAACAGAAGAGAAACGATGATGCCAAGCACCAGCCTCCTTTTAAAGTGTCCAGTGGTGTCATTCTTACTTAATCATGACAGATTGATCTCCAGCCCTGTCCTCATCAACACCCACACCTGTGTTAATGGAGCAATCACTGAAACAATGTTAGCTGGTCCTTTTAAGGCAGGGCTGCAATGATGTTGAAATGTGTTTTGGGGGATAAAGTTCATTTTCTAGGCAAATATTAACTTTGCAAGTAATTGCTGTTAGGCTGATCACTCTTTATAACATTTTAGAGTATATGCAAATTGCCATTTTAAAAACTGAAGCAGTAGACTTTGTAAAAATTAATATTTGTATCACTCTCAAAACTTTTGGCCATGACTGTAGTTCTACCTAAGTTACGGTTGCCCGTGTGTCCACGGGCAGATATTACCACTCCTGGCCACTGTGACAAGTTGCCCATAAACTTTTTTTATTTTATACTTTTTATACTCAAGTACAGGATCTGCAGCAGATTTGAAGCTGTAGATATCATGGCGACTTAAAGTGGTACTGTAAAACTGTTAGATGGCTAATATTTTGCTCAGTCAATCAGAGCTGAGCCTCCTGAGTCATCTGACATAGGGAGGCTGGCTTAACTGGGCTTAGACCCGCCTCCCTCTTGATGATGTCATTGTCACAAAATGGCTTCCTGGGGTCAACAGTCATTAGGTAAGAAATAGTTTACTTCACTTCCTGGTGGGGGACTGAGGGGGAAAAGATAGGGAAGGGGAGCAGATAGGTGATTGAAGCATATTCCAAAGTTATATAAATTTGTAATTTGTTACAATTACTGGGAAAAAGCTTTTCGCTGGAGTACCTCTTTAACCCCTTCACGTCAGCAATCTGTATATATACGTTCCTATTGCACATGCCCCGTGCAGTAGGAATGTACATATACGTTCCTGACTGACAGGGGCTTTGTGATGAGAGTGGGATCGCTGCAGGGACAGCGATCCCGCTCTCATCTGAGTACAGCACCGGAGATAATGAGGATCAGCTGATCCCGCAGCTGACCCCCATTAACCCCTTAGTGACCGCCGAATCCGCGGTCACTAATGGGACGGTGCCGCCACTGTATTTCATCTCCCCTCACCGTGAATCCACGGTGGGGGGGAGATGAAATAAGTAAAATCAGACCCTAGATCAGCCCCCCTAGTGCCCCAGTGCCCTCTGTCACTGAACTATGATTACTGTGATAGAAAATATCACAGTAATCAGTAATACAGTGAAAATGAATGTATAAAGTACAAAAAGTGACAAACATACAAAAAAATAAAAAACACACTTTTTATTATAGTAATAATTGCAGTTTACTCCCAAATTACCCCTAACCCCCCCCCAGATTGCTTGTAACCACCGCAGGTTTCCCGTAACCACCGCACGTTGCCCATAACCACCCCAGGTTGTCCGTAATCACGTCAGATTGCACGTAACCCCCCAGATTACCCGTAACCACCGCACGTTGCCCGTAACCACTGCACGTTGCCCGTAACCACCGCACGTTGCCAGTGACCCCCTCCAGATTGTCCGTAATCACCCCAGATTGCCTGTAACCACCCCAAATTACATGTACCCACCCCAGATTACCTATAAGCACTTCAGTCTATCCGTAACAATTTTAGATTTTCTGTAACCCCCCCAGGTTGCCCTTAACCACCGCAGGTTGCGCATAACCACCCCAGGTTGCCCGTAATCATGCCAGATTACATGTAACCCCCCAGATTGCACGCAACCACCGCAGGTTGCCTCTGACCACCGCAGGTTGCCTCTGACCACCGCAGCTTGCCTCTGACCACCGCACCTTGCCTCTGACCACCACACGTCGCCTCTGACCACCGCACCTTGCCTCTGACCACCGCACCTTGCCTCTGACCACAGCACGTTGCCACTGACCACCGCACCTTGCATCTGACCACCGCACCTTGCCTCTGACCACCGCACCTTGCCTCTAACCACCCCAAATTGCCAGTGACCCCCTCCAGATTGCCCGTAACCACGCCAGATTACAGGTACCCACCTCAAATTACCTATTAGCACTTCAGTTTATCCGTAACCACAGCAGGTTGCCTGTAACCACCCCAGATTGTCTGTAACCACCCCAGATTGTCTGTAACCTCCCCAGATTGTCTGTAACCTACCCAGATTGTCCGTAACCACCCCAGATTGTTCCGTAACCACACCAGATTGTCCGTAAACACACCAGATTGTCCGTAACCACCCCACATTGCCCGTAACCACAGCAGGTTGCCTGTAACCACCCTAGATTGTCTGTAACCACAGCAGGTTGTCCGTATTCACCCCACGTTGCCTGTAACCACCCCAGGTTGCCTGTAACCATCCCAGGTTGCCTGTAACCACCCCAGGTTGCCCCTAACCACCCCAGATTGTCTGTAACCACCCCAGATTGTCCGTAACCACAGCAGGTTGTCCGTATCCACCCCACATTGCCCGTAACCACCCCAGGTTGCCTCTAACCACCCCAGGTTGCCGTAACCACAGCAGGTTTCCTGCGACCACCCCATGTTGACCATATCCACCCCAGATTACCCGTAACTACCCCAGATTACCCGTAACCACCCCAGATTACCTGTAACCACCTCAGACTGCCCGTAACCACCTCAGACTGCCCGTAACCACCTCTAGATTACCCGGAACCATCCCAGACTGTCCGTAACCACCCCACATTACCTGTAATCTAATTTTTTTTATTTTATTTTAGTAACTGCACTATTCTAATAACTATTACTAGCTGCGATTTTGCTCCAGCAAATTGGCGCACCTTCCCTTCTGAGCCCTGCTGTGTGCCCATACAGTGGTTTATGCCCACATATGGGGTACCGTTGTACTCAGGAGAACCTGCGTTACAGATTTTGGGGTACTTTTTTTCTCCTGTTCCTTGTAAAATTTAGAAATTTCAAACTAAACCAACATATTATTGGAAAAATTCAAGTTTTTCATTTTTACTGGCCAATTTTGAATACTTTCCTCTAATACCTGTGGGGCCAAAATGCTCATCCTACCCCAAGATGAATTCTTTGAGGGGTGTACTTTCCAAAATGGGGTGACTTTTGGGGGGGTTCTATTCTGTAGACATTACAGGGGCTCTGCAAACGCACCTGGTGCTCAGAAACTTCTTCAGAAAAATCTGCATAGAAAAAGCTAATTGGTGCTCCTTCCCTTCTGAGCCCGGCTGTGTGCCCATACAGTGGTTTATGCCCACATATGGGGTACCGTTCTACTCAGGAGAACCTGCGTTACAGATTTTGGGGTGAATTTTCTCTCCTGTTCCTCGTGAAATTGAGAAATTTCAAACTAAAGGAACATATTATTGGAAAAATTCGAGTTTTTCATTTTTACTGTCTACTTTTGAATACTTTCCTCTAATACCTGTGGGGTCAAAATGCTCACCACACACCAAGATGAATTCTTTGAGGGGTGCACTTTCCAAAATGGGGTGACTTATGGCGAGATTTTACTCCGCTGGCAGTACAGGGGCACTGCAAACGCACCTGGCGCTCAGAAACTTCTTCAGCAAAATCTGCATTGAAAAAGCTAATTGGCGCTCCTTCCCTTCTGAGCCCTGCTGTGTGCCCATACAGTGGTTTATACCGACATGTGAGGTACCTTTTTACTCAGGAGAACCTGCGTTACAAATTTTGGGGTACTTTTTTTCTCTTGTTCCTCGTGAAATTGAGAAATTTCAAACTAAAGAAACATATTATTGGAAAAATTCCAGTTTTTCATTTTTACTGTCTAATTTTGAATACTTTCCTCTAATACCTGTGGGGTCAAAATGCTCATCCTACCCCAAGGTGAATTCTTTGAGGGGTGTACTTTCCAAAATGGGGTGACTTATGGGGGTTTTTCTCTCTGCTGACACTACAGTGGCTCTGCAAATGCACCTGGCGCTCGGAAACTTCTACAGCAAAATCTGCAATGGAAAAGCTAATTGGCGCTCCCTTCCTTCTGAGCCCCGCTGTGTGCCCATACAGTGGTTTACACCCACATATGGGGTACCGTAGTACTCAAGAGAACCTGCGTTACAAATTTTGGGGTGCTTTTTCTCTCTCATACATTATTGGAAAATTTAAATTTTTCATTTTTTACGGCCTAATGGTGAATACTTTCTTCCAGCCCCTGTAGGGTTAAAATGCTCATTATACCCCTAGATTAATTCTTTAAGGTGTGTAGTTTCCAAAATGGGGTCACTTATGGGGGTTTACAGTATACAAACCTCCTAAATCAACTTAAAATAAGAACTGGTCCCTAAAAAAATCAGTTTTGGAAACTTTCACGAAAATGTGGTAATTTGCTGATAAATTTCTAAGTACTGTAAACACCCTAAAAAAGTAAAATATGTTTATGAAATGAAGCCAGAATAAAGAGGACATATCGGTAATGTGACTTAGTAACTAATTTATGTGATACGACTTTCTTTTTTTAGAAGCAGAGAATTTCAAAGTTCATAAAATGCTAATTTTTTCAATTTTTCATGATATTTTGATGTTTTTCACAAAAAACACACAAAGTAGTGACCAAATTTTGCCACTAATATAAAGTGCCATATGTGACGAAAAAACAATCTCAGAATCGCTAGCATACGTTAAAGCATCACTGAGCTATAAGTGCATAAAGTGAGACAGGTCAGATTTTGAAAAATGAGCCTGGTCTTTTAGGTGCAAATAGGCTTGGTCTTGAAGGGGTTAATGACTGAACACAGCATAAAATCCGCAGCTTCAAATCTGCTGCAGATTCTGTATGTGTAAACGCACCCTTTAAATCCTCCCAGGGGACTATTGCATGCAATCATTAGATTGCATTCATTGTTCAGTGGTATGCCATTGCATAGCATTGATCAGTGTTATTGGCGCCTTGCACATAGAGCCTGCCTGAGGAAGACCAGACTGGCGAGTGGACTGCCCACAGGTAAGCCATAGACCTCCATCAGTCGGGGAAAACGATCAGGGGAAAACGTCGCAGCCACACTTTGGGGATCCTGATCAGACAGTGAGAGGAGCTCAGCTCCTGTTTCTGACATTTAAAGTAGAAGTCCGGCAAAATTTTTTATTAAAGTATTGTATTGCCCACCCCCCTAAAAAAAAGTTATACAAATCACCAATATAGACTTATTGCGGGAAATGCTTATAAATTGCTTTTTTTCCCTGCACTTACTACTGCATCAGCCTCTCCTTTTTCCTGCCCTTCGTTCTCATCATTAGGAAAGCACCTGTGTAGGATTTCTCTTATTCATTGCTTGTCTAAACAGTGCACATGTGCTGCTTCATATGGTTAAGGCACATGTGTACTGTTTAGACAAGTGATGAATAGGACAAATCCTGCCCAGGGGGGTTCCTAATGATGAAAAGGGAGGGGAGGAAGAAAGGAGAGGCTGTCGCAGATCTAGGTCACAGATACTCTAGGCCCACACCACATCGGCTCAGATGCTGCAGATTAACAGATCATTTTTTACCCTGACCAAGGCACCAGGCACATTTTAAAAGACATGACTGGGAAGGTCTAACTCTCATCAAACAGACAGTACCAGCGATTTGGGGCAGCTCTCTGTGGATGTCATCCGATGCAGCACGATTATATACTTTACTGCTTACATCTGAGGTCAGGGCTCCACAGTTCATAGCAAATTGACCCACACATGTTTGTCCTGGTACTCTTTAACTACTAAGCTGCATGTAAGTAAGAAAAAAAAGACACACATACAAACTAAAAATATTGAAATAATCAATTGGATCTATTGGAAGTTGCGAGCATTACAGTCTCATTGAGTATTCATAGTCATGGACACCCAAACATCCGGATTAACAGAGGGAATCTCCGCTTATCCGGCAGCGGGCCGACAGAACAGGACACTTTTAGGGTTCTGATTGGATCTAGTTAACAGATGGATATTTATTTTAGAACCCAAGTTCTAGAAAGGCTTTGATGTCAGGAGCAAGTATTTTAGCTTTATTTGCCACCTATGGCAGACATAGCCTTCTCCCCTCCTCCACAATCCTATATTGCATTCAGGCGTTTGCTTTTCTGATGCCATCTTGGATTTTTGTGTTCCATCCTCTCGCTGTGATGATGATAGTAATAACAAAGTTTACTTCACAGTGAGAGAACTTTCACATGTATCAGGTGTAACTTAGGGGGTTAACATTAAATGACACTACCCTATTTACCCTATTTAACGTCCACTATACATGCACCAGAACTGGAAGCCTCCTCCATAATTAAAATCACAGAAATGGTAACACTTTTTCTCTTTCTTTTAAGCTATAGAGATTCCTGCTTTTCAAGTTGATGTTTTCCAACGTGTTGGTCACGTACAATTTCCTCTATCACCTGACGGAGAGATATCTGCAGTTGTACATCCTTCTCTACAGGTAAACATGACAGGCTAAGAGAAATAATCAATTACATGTATCAATAATTGCCAATTTTGTCATTTAGCTGTTTGAGCTCTTGATATCTGTGGTGTACCAAATGCTTGTATTCCCATTGAAGAGGACCTGTCACTAGATGAAGCTAATGAAACCAGGAGGATCACCTAACTCCAATGCCTCCTGGTCTCCGCTAATGCTTTTTGGAATTTGGAATGGAGGGTACGTTCACACGTACCATATCTGCAGAGGATTTTACGCTGCAAGTTCGCAGCAAAATCTGCTGCGGATACCTCACCTGTAATTTCCTATGTAATTACACACTTGTTAGACCAATTTCGACTGAGACCTCAAAATGGATCTCCCAGGTTACTTTGTCTGTGAGCTTCAAATTGCGAACTTCCCTGGTATGGAGGAAGGGAAGAATGTCTGGCCAGAATGAGTAGACAGTCATACACCAGTGGTATGCAAATGCCTCACTCCGTGGTGGAGTGAGTCCACTTTATTTATAGCAAAGCTTGACCAACTCTCTGAGCATGTTCCAACGAGTTGACCAATAAAATTGAAAATATACATAGATAGGTTAAAAGAAGACAAGGTATGGTAATGCCTAATATGGTAGTAATGGGTTTTATCTCATGGCATAGTAAATCTTTAGCCTAAGACATATGCTGATCCTAGTGAGAAAACTGGTGTTGTGTGCATACTGTAACCAAGACCCCCTCCACATGCTGTCTTATATCAGATGTACTAGTGAAATTATTGGTTAACCATATATAGATGTTACATAGATAAATTACTCCATCACACTTGCAGCGGGATTGTCATTCCACCCAGGCCCCTGAGCAGTCTTTCTGAGTCCGCAATTCACTGAATTGCGGCCGCAGAAAATTGACATGTCAGTTCTTTGCGGCGCCGCATGGGATCCCGGCCGGAGTGTATACAATGTGTATACGCTCCAGCCGGGATCCCATAGAAGATAAGGCATTGTTCCACACCATACAAAGTACGGCCATTGTTGCCGATGTGGAAATATAGGACCTGATTTACTAACAATCTGTCCGTTTTAAGCCGTTATGCTGTTGGTTGTGTCTGTTTGTTTTTTTTTTTTCATGTCAAGTTCACTAATGTGGCCTTTATATTTTTTCACAGGACAAAACTAACTCCCAACCATCCTGCTACAATAAAAGTCATTACCAATATAACAGTCCTTCCTTATGGACTAGCAAACTAAATGTCAGGTTGCTTATGTCCTTTTTTGAACCACCTGCACACAGCGCTGGTCTAGTCCCAGACACTGGCCCTGCGTGAAGCACTAAAGGTGGGCCTTTAGCTCTCCTCTGTGACGTGGCTCTAATCGAATCAATAGAGCCACATCACAGAGGGGAAGGCTGATCGTCACACTGGGGGCGTCACACTTCAGTTCTTCAGGCCGGCTGGCGCCCGGGAATAGATAATGATTTATGCAAAATTTAAGTTTTTAGTAGTCCTTTTAAAGGCACTCTGAACGTTGTTATAAACTACATATATTCTTTCCACAGGATAAAGATTATTCTATTCTGCACCCTGGTGATCCTGCATTTCTAAGCTTGGATAACAAGATAATCCCTTATACTGGAGAGCAACCGATTTACCCTGTGTTTATTAATGAGGCAGCTTATTATGAAAAGAATATTGCGTTCATAGTGACCAAGAAAATCCAAGTATCTGTTCCTCCACTTTCCTCTACAAAAGGAAAGAGTGCTCTATAGACAAAATGGATGCCTTTGAAAGAGGTTTAAAAAAAGACTATTCAGTCAAGAATCAAGCATTAATAAAAGTTTATATATAAGAATATGGGGAGAAATTTACTAAGGTCAACATTTCACACACTGTTGTTTTATAAAATTCTGCTGGCTGTAGATCTGCATCTGTGGCTTCCTGTGGCTAGGAGCTACCATAGGTTTCAGCTAAAACTTAGTCTGTTTTAATAAATCCATAGGGGACTTGGATGCCCTATATTGTAGCAACTGTTAGTTTTTTTATGTAATTTTATCCTTTGATTAATGATATGGCAGCTGCCAGTAACTTGAATTAAGGGGGTTACCCAGGTTTTTAAAACATATGGCTTTAGGATAAGCTTTGGTCAACAAGTCATACTTTCAGTACCCTGGGTGAACATTAGTTTGGAGGGCAGTCCTGTTCAAGTGAATTGCAGTAACCTGACCATTAAAACCTCTTTAGTGTGCCCCAAGTGAAGAAAACCTGTCCTGATGCTCCTTGTCCCTAAACTGCTGCAAACCTGAAGTTCTCCCTTTTTTTTAACAACTTGGAAGTTTAAGATTTTTTTTTTTCAGTTTGGACACTGAAATGATTTTGTTATGTTGCCTACTGTAAAAACAAAACAAACTTATTTCTCTAGAAGATTTAGGCTTACCACAATGAAAGGACTTCAAATTGGTTTCTCCATAAAAAGAAGAGGATTTATCACCTTCTTCTTAAAAGTTTTGGGCAGTTTTAAAAGTTTTAAGCATCTGTTGCTTGGTCTTAGTGTCTTCCTCCCATCATTCACTCATCCTATTATGGTCTCCTCTTGCTGAAGGACCTGATAAATGAAATGTCCCATGTGTGCCCTTGACACAACAGCTATCAAACAATGTCAGCAGTTCAGAATCTAAAATGCAGCTGACAGTCACTTTAAATATCATCATGTCTACTGTAAACTTCAGTTATGAGTGTGTTGTTATAATTGTGTGTTCGTGTATGGACCATTACCAATATAACACTGGGGGATGGGCTGGCTCGGGGGGCATATGCAGTTATAGTACAGTTAAGGGCCACGGTCCCCCCAATGCAGTTAAGGACCCCTTTCCGCCCCCTTCCCCCCAACATTTAGGGGCCGTGGCCGGCAAATCTCTGAGCTTACGGCACATGCAGCCTGCAACACACCAGCCCCCGAAGCTTACTGCTGTAGTCCGCGACGCCTGTACTACTCTCCTGCTCATGTGGTGGCTACACAGTCCCTGCAATGAGGGGCTGACGGACCCAAACACTGCACGGGAATATACTACATGTGGCTGCTTCACAGGGAGGGGGGATATACTACATGGGGCTTCTGCACAAAAAAAAATGGGCTATACTATATAGGCTTCTACACAGGGAGGAAGAATATATTACATGGGGCTGCTGCAAAGGTTAGGTGGCTTTACTACTTAGGGCTGGTGGACAAAGAGGGGGGCTATACTACATGGGGATGCTGCACAGGGAGGAGGGTTATACTACATGGGGCTGCTGTACAGGAAGAGGGGGCTATATGACATTATGCTTCTGCACAGGAAAAGGGGGGCTACACTACACTACAGAGGGGGCCTATACTACATGGGTTCTGTTGCACAGTGGGGACCTATACAATATGGGGATTGCTACACAGCAGGGGACTATACTATATGGGGGCTGCTGCACAGAAGGGGTCTATACTATATGGAGGCACTAGGGACCTATAGTATATGCAGGCACAGAGGAAGCCTAATACTATGTGGGGTTAGGGAGGAGGCATAAGGGGCACAGAGGGGGTCAAAACTGGGGGGTCAAACTGCTATATTGCGCACAGAAAGACCCAACTACTATAGGGGAGCATAAAATACTTTGGGGGAAGAGGACACAACAGGCCTATTACTATATGGAAGCACAGAGAGGGCCCAGCACTATACATGGAACAAAGTGGGCTGTGTTACTGTGTGAAGCAATGCACAAGGATTTTGTATTGAAATTAGCATGATTATGTAAATTCTCCCATAAATCTCACCTGCCTAACACAGCAAGTTAGGGGATGTGAGGGGATGCTTAAAAATCCATAAACCACTGGGCCCAAATCACTTTTTGACGCCATCTTGAATATTGGCAACACCTTAGCTATGTCATGTAGAACAATCCCTGTTATAGAATCTATAAATATTAGGAATAAGGGTCTGTCTAACACAGTACTTAATTCCTGCAAAACTCTAGGATGAATACCTGGGGGGAAAGTTATCAAAGTAAAAAGCTGTATTTCTTAGCGTAAAATGGCCTAATGCGAATTAATTTATCGCAAATGGCCGTTTTGTGGATAAAATATTCGCGCCTGGACATTTTACGCCACCGGGGAGGGGGTGTGGAGGGGGCAGAATGGGGGGCGTGGACTCTGGGTCCGCTTCATTTATCATTTTTCGCAATGAAAAATGATAAGGAAACCTACGCTCTGAGCTCGTGTAGGTTTCCTGACGCACACGCTGGTGCGCACGGGATTTATGTAGAGGCAGTACGCCTTTACATAAATCTCCTTACTGTCGGAGCTGCAGGGACATTTTTATACCCGGCGCAAATCTATTTAAATGCACCATTTATATAAATATAGTAAGTACAGTTATGAATTATAGGAATATATCATTGATGTCACTTCTTTCCTGCTTAAACATAATTTCTTTATCTTCAATTATGATTTTTTTCCTACAAGTCCAAGGAGCCCCGATGGGGGCCTAATTATCCCCGACAGTTTCCTAGATTACATCAACAGCAACAATAACAACCTCCATTTCACAGCTAACATACAGAAAGAAGTATTGTTCTTGGACATAAATGTTAGGTCATCTTTTGTAACTGGTCAGATACAGTCACACCATTAGGTCTATATGTGTAGGAGAATTGACCCGGATCATGAACCAGTGTGAACACGCATCAACACACTATAGACAGAGAGGTTAAAAAACTGACACTATTAATATAGCCAAAAGAACCAAAAATAGGGTACAATTATTGATGGAAAAAACTAAAATTATCATGACAAAAAACACTCCCATAATTTTTCCACACAGTATTCAATGGAATATAGAGAGGTCATTGACATCCTAAATAAAAATCTACTTATTCCAAGGCAGGATGCCATCCTTGCAGAAATGCCGGAACAAGGACATCAGTGTGTAGCGTGGAAAGGCCGGTTTTAAAGCGACTCTGTACCCACAATCTGCTCCCCCCAAACCGCTTGTACCTTCAGATAGCTGCTTTTAATCCAAGATTTGTCCTGGGGTCCGTTCGGCAGGTGATGCAGTTATTGTGCTACAAATTTACTTTTAATCTTACAGCGCTGTGTCTAACGGCCGGGGCTTACATTTGTATATGCATTAGGCTGGCACACCCTCTCTGTCCCTCCTCCCAGCCCTCCTCCTCACTAGGAATGCTCCAGGCTGATTGCTTCCTATTCCCCACCTGTGTGTATAATGAACATGGGCTGGATCGTTAAGACACCTGTGCAAAGCTCAAACAGCAGTAAATGTTCCTGGATCATTCCTAATAATGAGGAGGGCGGGGAGGAAGGACGGAGAGATGGTGCGAGCCTAATGCATATACAAATGTAAGCCCCGGCCGTTAGACACAGCGCTGTAGGATTAAAAGTTGTTTTTAGCAGAATAACTGCATCCCCTGCCGAACGGACCCCAGGACAGATCTTGGATTAAAAGCAGCTATCCAAAGGTACAAGTGGTTTGGGGGGTCAGATTGTGGGTACAGAGTCGCTTTAAGGGACCTGCTATCACCTAGTACTCTACAAAACCCAGTGGAACATAGCAAGAACAGAACTATGGGCAATTATATATGTAAATGTTAGCAGGTGTGAATGTAAGTATATGAGCACCAGAACCCAATACACAAACAGCAAGAACACCACAAGATTTAGCATATAGGATTTCATCAACTGCAACTCCTGGTCAACTTGCCCCCCCCCCCCCCTTCACGACTAAGTGATGCTATTGATATATATACACACAAACACACACACACACACACAGATATAACCAATAACACCAACATATAGGAAGAGAAAATATTATCACCATACATATTACCGCCATACTATTACTGACCAAATCCTGTATACTGAGGCCAATATAACCAGTATATAGGAAGGAAATATTGCCGCCACACCACAACCACTACCATCACCACCACCACCAAACACAGTACCAGATAACAAGTAACAAATAATTCCACCACATACTGACTAACGCCACCACATACTGACTAAAACTACCACATACTGAATAACACCACTACATACTGACTAACACCGCCACATACTAACACCAACACTGCTACTGATTAACACCACCGCTGCTACTGACTAATACCACCGCTGCTACTGACTAATACCACCGCTGCTACTGAATAACATCCACTGTACACAGATCACTATCACCTCATCCAGTCATATAGAGGCTGACCCAGCTTCACACAGGTTCTATACTCCATACACATTTCAGTGCAGTTATATCAGGTGACTCACAGGGGACGTCTTCTGTGATCGGAGTTCTTCCCTTTTCATCTTCTTCTCCATCTGCCCTGGGCCATTATGAGAACTTCTCCGAGCCACAAATCCACAGAATCTGCCAGAGAAACATATTAGGCTCCTCACCCTGGCACCATACTCATCTCAAACTGCACATCTGTATTGGCCCTTTTGTGCCCTCATTTAGTAGGTAGGCTGACTGTATGTGACCCCCCCTTATAGTATATGTCCACCACTGTGTAGCCTCCTTATAGATGCCCCCTCTGTGTATCCACTCTTATAGATGCCCCCCCATGTTGCTCCCCTTATAGATGGCCCCCTCTCCCCCTATGTTCCCCCCCTTATAGATTGCCCCCCCTTATAGATAGCCCTCTCTCCACCCTCTTATAGATGGCCCGCTCTCCCCACCCTTATAGATGGCCCCCTCGTCTTCCCCCCTTATAGATGACAACCTCTCCCTTATAGATGGCCCCCTCCCCACCCCTTATAGATGGCCCTCTCTCCCCCCTATAGATGGCCCCTTCTTCTCCCCCCTTATAGATGCCCCCCCCCCTTATAGATGGCCCCTTCTCCACCCCCCTTATAGATGGCCCTCTCTCCCCCCCCATAGGTGGCCCCTTCTTCTCCCCCCCCTTATAGATGGCCCCTTCTCCTCCCCCCCTTATAGATGGCCCCCTCTCCCCCCTTTATAGATGGCCACTCCCCCCCCACAGATGGCCCCCTCTCCCCCCCTTTATAGATTGGCCACCTCTCCCCCTTATAGATTACCCCCTTTCTCCCACCTTTATAGATGGGCCCCCTCTCTTCCCGCCCTTTATAGATGGCCCCCTCTCTTCCCCCCTTTATAGATGGCCCCCTCTCCCCCTTTATGGGTGGCCCCCTCTCCCTCCTCCTCCTCCTATAGATGGCCCCCTCTCTTCCCTACCTTTATAGATGGCCTTCTCTCCCCCTCCCTCCTATAGATGGCCCCTCTCCCCCCTCCTCCTATAGATAGCCCCGTGCAAGCAAATAAAAAAATAAAAACACACAACTCACCTAACGTGCTCCCCTGTCGATCCTCTCTCCTTCTTCAGCCTCCGTCTGCCCCTGGCTGATGTGCGACTGCTGGAGATAGGATGCGACTTCCTGCACGGGGGGCATCTCTAACGCAAAACAAGGCTTGCGGTCACAGGAGTGGTTGATGTCGGGGCTCCCCCTCATGGCGGGCCGGGTCGCAGCGGTGACCGCTGTGACCCTGGTAGGTACACCACTGAATGCAGGCACTGTAATCTCAAATATGTAGACTGCACAATCAGATCCCTTAAAACACGCATTGGTGAACATCTTAATAATATCAGTAAAGGCGCAGGTCTGAATTCATCAGGGGCAACAAAACATTTCGTGGATCGACATGGGGACAAACAGCATCCCTTATTTGTTATGGTATAAAGAAAATGCTGTATATAAGCCCCAAAACGAGGAGGTGATTGGAGGAAAAAACTTTTACATGAGGCTGAGTATATTTTCCACCTTGACACTAGGACACTGCTCAGTCTGAACCACAAAAATGACTTGTTATATCATTATTATGCTTGAAAAGCACTATATTTTCAGTCAGTAAAATAGCAGAGCTGAGGCAGGCATGTAGCAGGGACGGTACACAAGCCGCTCTTAAAGAGACGGTACCCCAAGCCACTGTTAAAGGGACGGTACCCAAGCTGCTCTTAAAGGGACGGTACCCAAGCCGCTCTTATAGGGACGGTACCCAAGTCGCTCTTAAAGAGACGGTACCCAAGTTGCTCTTAAAGGGACCCAAGTCGCTCTAAATGGGTCCCTTTAAGAGCGAAATATGTCCCTTTAAGAGCAAAATGGGTCCTTTTAAGAGCGACCTGGGTCCCTCTAAGAGCGACCTGGGTCCCTTTAAGAGCAAAATGGGTCCCTTTAAGAGCAAAATGGGTCCCTTTAAGAGCGAACTGGGTCCCTTTAAGAGTGACCTGGGTCCCTTTAAGAGCGAAATATGTCCCTTTAACCCCTTAAGGACGGGGCCCATTTTCGTCTTTGCGTTTTCGTTTTTTCCTCCTTGTGTTTAAAAGGCCATAGCACTTGCATTTTTCCACCTAGAAACCCATATGAGCCCTTATTTTTTGCGTCACTAATTGTACTTTGCAATGACAGGCTGAATTTTTGCATTTGGTACACTACGAAACCAGAAAAAAATTCAAAGTGTGGTGAAATTGAAAAAAAAAAACGCATTTCTTTTATTTGGGGGAACTGTGTTTTTACGCCATTCGCCCTGGGGTAAAACTGACTTGTTATGTATGTTCCTCAAGTCGTTACGATTAAAATGATATATAACATGTATAACTTATATTGTATCTGATGGCCTATAAAAAATTCAAACCATTGTTAACAAATATACGTTCCTTAAAATCGCTCCATTCCCAGGCTTATAACGCTTTTATTCTTGGGTCTATGGGGCTGTGTCAGGTGTAATTTTTTGCGCCATGATGTGTTCTTTCTATCGGTACCTTGATTGCGCATATACGACTTTTTGATCGCTTTTTATTATGTTTTTTCTGGATTTGATGCGACGAAAAATGCGCAATTTTGCACTTTGGGATTTTTTTGCGCTGACGCCGTTTACCGTGCAAGATCAGGAATGTGATTAATTAATAGTTTGGGCGTTTACGCACACGGCGATACCAAACATGTTTATTTATTTATTTATTTGTTTACTTTTATTTAAAACCTTGGAAAAGGGGGCTTATTTAAAACCTTGGAAGAGGGGGCTTTTTACTATAAACAACACTTTTTTTTTATTTTTTACACATATACTAGAAGCCCCCATAGGGGACATCTAGTATATATACTTTGATCACTCATTGAGATTTTTGCTGTATAGTTATACAGCAAAGATCAATGAGATGAGAAGTGGGTCTCTTTAAGAGTGAAATTGGTCCCTTTAAGAGTGAAATGGGTCCCTTTAAGAGCGACCTGGGTCCCTTTAACAGCGATCTGGGTCCCTTTAATAGCGATCTGGGTCCCTTTAATAGCGACCTGGGTCCCTTTAAGAGCGACCTGGGTCTCTTTAAGAGCGACCATTGTCCCTTTAAGAGCGACCTGGGTCCCTTTAAGAGTGAAATATGTCCCTTTAAGAGCAAAATGGGTCCTTTTAAGAGCGACCTGGGTCCCTTTAAGAGCGAAATGGGTCCCTTTAAGAGCGACCTGGGTCCCTTTAAGTACGACCTGGGTCCCTTTAAGTGCAAAATGGGTCCCTTTAAGAATGAAATTGGTCCCTTTAAGAGCGACCTGGGTCCTTTTAAGAGTGAAATTGGTCCCTTTAGGAGCGACCTGGCTCCCTTTAAGAGCGAAATGGGTCCCTTTAAGAGCGAAATGGGTCTCTTTAAGAGCGAAGGTCGCTGCTAAAAGGGACTCATGTCGATCTTAAAGGGACGGGAGCCAAGTTGCTCTTAAATTGATGGGACCCAAGTCGCTCTTAAAGGGATGCCACCCAGGATTAAAGTTTCTCTTAAAAGGAAGTCACTGGTAAAGGGGCGCTCTGGAAGTCACTGGTAAAGGGGCGCTCTGGAAGTCACTGGTAAAGGGGCGCTCTGGAAGTCACTGGTAAAGGGGCGCTCTTTTCAAGCACTTTGTATTTTCCTGGAAATGCAAATCTAATTAGTATTGGTATCACATTGTTCTTTATACACGTCGTCCTATGTTTTTTTATCATAAAAATATTTATAGCTTTTTCTTAGTATACCCCGATATGCCTTAGTCACACGATCACAGATCAGCTGTCTATAGTTCTCAATTCCATTTGCATATGGTGACATGTAAACTGTTAATTGTGTTTCGTCTTCATTGTGTATGTGACCATGATTAAAGTGACTCTGTACCCACAATTTGTCCCCCCCAAACCTCTTGTACCTTCAGATAGCTGCTTTTAATCCAAGATCTGTCCTGGGGTCCGTTCGGCAGGTGATGCAGTTATTGTCCTAAAAAACAACTTATAAACTGGCAGCACTGTGTCAAAAGGCCGTGGCCTAGAATATCTGTGCCCTAACTTCTCACCACCCCTACGTCCCTCCCCTCCACCCTCTTCATTATTAGGAATGCCCCTAGAACATTTTCTCCTGTCTGAACATTGCACAGGTGCCTTAACGATCCAGCCCATGTGCCGTGCTGACACAGGTGATAAATATATCCTAAAAAAAACACGTGACCTGCCTGGGTCACTATCAACAATTTCCTAAACAAAAGGCTTACTACTGTTTAATCAATATAAATCTCTTTATTATCTCAAATAACAATAAAATCGCAACATGGAGTAAAATTCATGCACACAAGGAGTACTGTCTAAATATACAAAAATAATATAGATACCACAGTGTATCCATGAGATGTAAAGGTATCCACTACTAGTGTGAACACTGCCTACAGGATAGTATTGGCTTTGGTGCTCTGTATTGCACTTAAATGTCTCCTGCTATTGCACTAAACCCAGATAAATGAAAGTATCTAAACAGTAATGAGAAAGTTCTCCAAACAATAAATACACTAACTGGGAAGGAAAGACAGTACCTGATATAACTGTGTGCTGCCACCTCTAACGCACGTTTCGCGTACCGCTTGTTCACAGAGGAGTACAGATCCCTATAATCCTGTTCCTTATATACACCAGAGAGAAATGCCGGTCTCTAGACGCCTCCCCCGCTGGTCACATGATCGCACGCTACGGCGCGGCGTCCTGACGTCACACGTACACCCACGTGAGCGGGTCCCGCCGACGTCATCGGTCGCGTTGCCATAGTGCCGATCATGTCTACAGACGGGGAGGGGGGGGGGTGGCGTCTCCCGGCAACTAATATTGGAGGAAGTGTGGCTACATCCTAACAGCAGAGCATCAAAGCCAAACCAACACCCATAAACAGACCCGTGTTACCTATGATACATATATATAAACGTTACCATATAATACCCATTTAAAATATATACCTATACATACATAATTGTATTACCCATTTAAAATTAATAATTATACATACAGCATGTGCAACTGTACATATACACAGCCGATATCAATCAATCATAAATATACCAAATAGGCACTATATACAAACTATGTAATTACCCTATATTCCATAGTATTAAACAACCTTGTAATATGTAAATAATAAATATAATTAATGATAAATACCAATAAATACATATGTGGAAAAATTATGTGTTCTATATGTACACAATGTATACAATTGAACCATTGCATACCATTAAAGTGCATAATGTGTACTGAGATCAGACTACTAATAAATAATCAAAATCAATGCGTGAATAGCAATATTATTTTCTTTTTTTTTAGAGTTTTTATATGTCCTGATATTCTGTCCAGTGGGAAAAAGAAGATCTTGAAAGGAGAAGAAGAGGAAGTGGAGAAGAGAGGAAGTGATTTTAAATATACTAATATCATGTTTTACAAATTGGCAGAGGTCATCATTCATGCACTATTACCATTTTTATATGAATTGATATATGTATTATAATTTCAACATATTTTTATATAATGAAATATATTTTTTGCACTTATTTTACACATGGTCTTATGTTTACATAGTTGGGTTTCAGTGGATTTTGGTTTTTAGTGAACAATCACGTTTTATTGTTCATGTATGTGTGTGTGCATGTACGCATGTGCGGTTCCGCACATGTATATATGCATGTATATATATATATGTATATATGTTTTTTGCACTTTACTATTAATGAATTTTATATATATTAATATATTGTCATAATTAGTTCATTTAATTAATTCATTATCACTTTATTGATTACTGGACACATTATGCACTTTACATCAGTTATTGCTATTCACGCATTGATTTTGATTATTTATTAGTAGTCTGATCTCAGTACACATTATGCACTTTAATGGTATGCAATGGTTCAATTGTATACATTGTGTACATATAGAACACATAATTTTTCCACATATGTATTTATTGGTATTTATCATTAATTATATTTATTATTTACATATTACACGGTTGTTTATTACTATGGAATATAGGGTAATTACATAGTTTGTATATAGTGCCTATTTGGTATATTTATGATTGATTGATATCGGCTGTGTATATGTACAGTTGCACATGCTGTATGTACAATTATTAATTTTAAATGGGTAATACAATTATGTATGTATAGGTTTATATTTTAAATGGGTATTATATGGTAACGTTTATATATATGTATCATAGGTAACACGGGTCTGTTTATGGGTGTTGGTTTGGCTTTGATGCTCTGCTGTTAGGATGTAGCCACACTTCCTCCAATATTAGTTGCCGGGAGACGCCAACCCCCCCTGTCTGTAAACATGATCGGCACTATGGCAATGCGACCTATGACGTCGGCGGGACCCGCTCACGTGGGTGTACGTGTGACGTCAGGACGCCGCGCCGTAGCGTGCGATCATGTGACCAGCGGGGGAGGCGTCTAGAGACCGGCATTTCCCTCTGGTGTATATAAGGAACAGGATTATAGGGATCTGTACTCCTCTGTGAACAAGGGGTACGCGAAACGTGCGTTAGAGGTGGCAGCACACAGTTATATCAGGTACTGTCTTTCCTTCCCAGTTAGTGTATTTATTGTTTGGAGAACTTTCTCATTACTGTTTAGATACTTTCATTTATCTGGGTTTAGTGCAATAGCAGGAGACATTTAAGTGCAATACAGAGCACCAAAGCCAATACTATCCTGTAGGCAGTGTTCACACTAGTAGTGGATACCTTTACATCTCATGGATACACTGTGGTATCTATATTATTTTTGTATATTTAGACAGTACTCCTTGTGTGCATGAATTTTACTCCATGTTGCGATTTTATTGTTATTTGAGATAATAAAGAGATTTATATTGATTAAACAGTAGTAAGCCTTTTGTTTAGGAAACAGGTGATAAATAGTAGAAACACTGCCTGGAGCATTCCTAATGATGAAGAGGGTGGGAGGAAGGGACGGAGGGGTGGTGAAAAGTTAAGGCACAGATATTCTAGGCCACGGCCGTTTGGCAGGGGGCTGCCAGTTTAAGCACTATGGCGTTAAACACGTTGGTTTTATTATTGTACTCATTAATGAAAAGTAACGTTTTAAACTTTTTTTTTACTGCCATGGGAGTGCTGATCTCCACATCTAACCTGATCTGTTCTATATGTTACTTGAATACTGCTTTCATTGGTAGTATCCATCTTGGGTTGGTCTGGGTTGGTCAGTGGAGTTCCAAGTTATCATGGTGAGATGGTACATACTATTAGATCACATGGCTATGAACCTGTTTTTTTTCTATAGCAGTGCTGCAATTCAAAAAGATTAATATCATGCATATATGATAGAAGATAAATTGTTAGGATTGGGACAGAAAGACACAAGGACAGGTAAGCCCTGAAGCTGGCACCCACCCTGCTGTCCCTACCTACTTGCCTCAGATGCTCTAAACAGCAACGGACAACTGGACGGCAGTGCAACACTGAACAAAAGAAGACAATACACAATACAATGAAGGGGAAGTCAGAAGTCCAAAATCAAATGAGCATTGAAGTATAAAATAGTGTTCAAAAGGGTAGTCAAAGGATCAATAGCAGTCAAGTAAACGGAATACAAATGCAGGAAAACTTTAGGTCAAGATACACTAGTGAACTAGGCACTATCACAGGCAAGGAATGCGAAACAGGAGAAGGTACTTATGGAACCAGGAGTCCCAGCCCCCAGCGTCATTGGGGCATAGGCTCCAGGTCCTGCCCAGATACCGATCCGTGAACACACTACACCTTATGCTGATCGGCCAGCATACAGAAAGAGAGCCACTCCTGTCTCAGTTTGAGAGTGGGTTTGCAGCTTAAGGCTATGTTCAAACTACGTAAAACTATGGCCGTAGTTCTCGCCGCAGAACTACGGCCGTAGTTTTGAGGGGTGGAACATAGACTTATTTTCAATGGGATCCCGGACGGAGTGTACACACATCGTATGCGCTCCGGCCAGGATCCCATGCGGCGCCAGCTTGCTTCACAGTGGGCTATGGGAAACTCTGATGCGGGCGCGCCCTGATGCGCCCGCATTAGAGGTCCGTGGCCGGAAAGATCACCCGCCCGGTACTTAAGTACTTAAGCCGGGGTCACGGAACGGCCTGGTGTTCACGTAATGTGAACATAGCCTTAATACCACACACAACCTGAGGACAGGGGTGGCACTGTTTTTGCAAAAAAATTGCTGTTTTTTGTCAGTTCACACTTACTTAGTCTGTTGCAGATCTGATGTCGATTTCGTCAATATAAATTCTTAAAATCTGCAACATCAAATTTGGAGCGGATTAACCTCTTAAGAACCCATGACGTGTGGGTTCGTCATAGAATCCTGTCACTTAAGGAGCCATGCTGTACCCGTACGTCATGGAGTCCGCCGATGCTTTGAAGTGAGCTCAGGAGCATGTGGGGACCGGCTGCTATATGCAGCAAGGTCCTCACTGTTAATGACGGGCCGCCGTGATCGCGCGGGCACCCACCATTAACCCCTGCAGTTACATCACTGCACTTACATCAGTGGCAGGAGCTGTGCTCCTGTCACTGACCGATCGGGACATGCTGTGGGGGTTCCGATAGTTTGATCTGACTGCCGGAGGTCTCTTACCTTCTTCCCAGCAGTCAGATCGGCGATCTATGTATAGAGTCTGCACAGGCAGATTACACAGATCGCAGATTTCTCTGATCAATGCTATGCTATGGCATAGCAATGATCAGTGTAAGAAATCCAATGTAAAAATGTTAAAGTCCCCTAAGCGGACATATAAAGTGTAAAAAAAAAAAAAAGAAAAGAAATTTTAAAAATTTTTAAAAAACACACCATAGCCCCTCCTCCAATAAAAGTTTAAATCACCCCCCTTTCCCATATATAAATGAAACACATAAAAATAAATAAACAAACATATAATATACTGTAGTGTGCTTATGTAACGCCTGGAGTCGTAGATCCACTGAACCGTCACTAGCGATGGTAGTAACCGCACCAGGGAGCGGAGTCTAAGGGGCCGCTGGTTTTCACCAGAGCCCGCCCGGCGGGATGGACTTGCTGCGGCAGGCGACCCCCAGGTCGCTACCCCTGGCTTGGTTGCTAGTGATAGCAGGCGAGGCGTGGCAGGAGCAGTAGGCAGATGATAGTGCAGGCAGAAGTCTGTAGGCGTAACCGCAGGTGGCAGGCAGTGCTCAGGAACAATGGGTAAGCAGCGGACAGGGACTAGGGACCGGGACAGCGGACAGGGACTAGCAACAAGGACTGAGGTCAGGAACAACAGGGAGCTGGGCCAAACGCTATGGGAAGCATGTAGAGGCTCCAACACGAGGGACAGGGCATGCTGGGATTTATAGGGAGTGATTGGTGCAACTTCTAATTAGGGGCGGACTGGCCCTTTAAATCTGAGACAGCCAGCGCGTGCGCCCTAGGAGGCGGGGACGCACGCGCCGGCCGGCACAGACTGAGACAGGAGCGAGGTGAGGCAAGGCGCCCCCCGGGGCCGAACAGGTAGCCGGGTCCCTGCACATGGACCCCGGCGGCTGCATGGGGTGGAGAGAGGTCGCGGAGGCGGCCCGGAGCACGGGACGCCGCCGCGGCCGTAACAGTACCCCCCCCCCCTTTGGCCTCCCCCATTTTCTTGCCTGCAGGAATCTCTTGATGAGATCTTGGTCCAGGATGTTAGTCTCGGGTTCCCAGGACCTCTCCTCAGGACCAAATCCTCTCCAGTCCATTAGGAAGAACCGTCTTCCTCTGACAGTTTTCATGGCCAGAATGTCTTTAACAATGTAGACGTCGTTCGAGACGGCTTGTGGAGCAGTGAACGAAGACTTATTGGAGAATCGGTTGAGGACCACTGTCTTTAAGAGGGAAACATGGAAGGCGTTCGGAATCCGCATAGTAGGGGGTAGATGGAGTTTGTAGGTGACTGGGTTGATGCGTTTTAGCACAGAGAAAGGACCGAGGAATCAAGGACCCAACTTGTAGCTGGGTATCTTGAGTCGAACATATTTGGCCGAGAGCCAGACTTTGTCACCTGGGAGAAAATTTGTGGCAGGTCTTCTTCTCTTATCCGCCTGGTCCTTCATGCGGTCAGATGCCTTGAGCAAAGATTGTCGAGTCTGTTCCTAGATCGACTGCAGGTCAGACAACAATTCCTCCATGGCTGGGACCTCGGAGGATGGAGAGAGAGGCAGAGGAGGACGAGGGTGATGCCCATAGACCACATAGAAGGGTGACTTGCCTGTAAAACTTGAGTCCAGATGGTTGTAGGAGAACTCTTCCCATGGAAGCAGACTGGACCAGTTGTCTTGGCGAGCAGAGACGAAGTGTTGTAGATAATTGCCAAGGACTTGATTGACCCTTTCCACTTGCCCGTTGGTCTGGGGATGATAGGCTGATGAGAAGTCCAGCTTCACTTGGAGTTGAGAACAGAGAGCACGCCAGAATCTGGAGACGAATTGTGACCCTCTGTCAGACACTATAAGAAGAGGAAGACCATGTAGGTGGAAGATATGCTGAAAGAACAACTGGGCCAGGTGAGGAGCGGATGGTAGTCCAGGAAGAGCCACGAAGTGGGACATTTTGGAGAAGCGGTCCGTAACAACCCAAATGACAGTGTTACCCACAGATGGAGGCAAATCTGTGACAAAGTCCATGCCTATATGGCACCAGGGACGGTCTGGAACTGGCAAGGGCTGAAGTAGGCCGGCAGGTTTTAGACGGGAGGACTTGTTCCTGGCACAGATGGTACAGGAAGCCACAAAGTCCTTGACATCTTGGAGTAGGCTGGGCCACCAGTAGTGGCGGGAGATCAGTTGCCCGGTCTTTTGAACTCCCGGATGCCCGGCCACCACAGAGGAATGACCCCACTTCAAAATTCATCTTCGAAGTGCAGGGCGCACATAGGTCTTTCCGGGAGGCAATCTCTGAAGAGTAGATGTGGCGACTGGCACTAAGCGATCGGAAGGTATAATGTGGCAAGGGGATTCCTCTTGCCCCATAACATCAGATGCTCGGGACAGTGCATCGGCTTTCACGTTCTTCTCAGCCAGGTGGAAATGAATTACGAAGTTGAATCGTGAGAAGAAAAAGGACCACCTGGCCTGCCGGGGATTGAGGCGTTGGGCCGATTGAAGGTAGAGAAGGTTCTTGTGGTCCGTATGTATGTTGACTGGATGCCTAGCCCCCTCTAGGAGATGACGCCACTCCTCCAGTGCCAATTTAATCGCCAAGGAGTTCTCGGTCACCAATAGTATAGTTCCTCTCGGCAGAGGGGGAAAGTCCTTGAGAAGAACCCACAGGTTCTGGTCTTGCCTGATGCGTCCCTTTGCGAGAGGATGGCTCCAGCGCCTACTGAAGATGCGTTGACCTCAAGTGAAAACGGCTTGGTGGCATCTGGGCAGACTAGAGCAGGAGCAGAAGCAAAGGCAGACTTTAGGCTAGTGAAGGCTTGCTCGGCCTCAGGTGGCCAATGCCTGGGATCCGCCTTTTTCTTAGTGAGAGCCACGATGGGTGCGACCAGGGTAGAGAAATGTGGGATGAACTGCCGATAGTAGTTGGCAAATCCTAGGAGGCGTTGGATAGCTCTGAGTCCCACAGGACGTGGCCACTGGAGAACAGCTGAAAGTTTGGCTGGATCCATTTGTAGACCCCGGTCGGAGACAATATACCCAAGAAACGAAAGGCTGCACTGATGGAAAATGCACTTCTCTAGCTTGGCGTACAAATGATTGGCCCGTAGTCTTCGTAGGACATGACGTTCTTGTGTCACGTGAGTCTGCTGGTCAGGGGAGAAGACCAAAATGTCGTCAAGATAGACAATGACGTAGAAATAGAGGAGGTCACGGAATATGTCGTTGACGAATTCCTGGAAAACCGCTGGGGCATTGCATAGGCGGAATGGCATGACCAGGTATTCGTAGTGCCCATCTCTGGTGTTAAAAGCGGTCTTCCACTCGTCTCCTTCACGAATACGGATTAAATTGTATGCTCCCCTGAGGTCCAGCTTAGAGAAGATCTTGGCTCCACGGAGACGGTCGAATAGTTCAGGGATAAGCGGAAGAGGATATCGGTTCTTGACTGTCACCTTATTTAGGCCCCTGTAGTCTATGCATGGGCGGAGAGAACCGTCCTTCTGCACAAAGAAGAATCCTGCGCAAGCAGGGGACGTGGATTTGCGGATGAAACCCTTCTGTAGGTTCTCCCGGATGTAGGAGGACATGGCCTCAGTCTCGGGTACGGAGAGAGGGTACACCCGACCTCGTGGAGGAGAAATTCCAGGAAGGAGGTCTATGGGACAATCATATGTCCGATGAGGGGGTAGAGAGTCCTCCTCTTTGGCAGAAAAGACGTCAGCCAAGTCTTGGTATTCTGCCGGTAGGCCGGGTAGAGGCTTGACGGAGTCAGGTGACGTCATAGAGCACTTGGGCTGAGGAGCCTTCAGACACCGGTTAGGACAGTCCAGACCCCAACTAAGAATCTCCCCAGTTCTCCAGTCCAGCTTAGGGGCATGTAATTGCAGCCAAGGGAGGCCCAGCAGGATGTCGGAAGAGGAATGGCGCGAGACGTAGAAGGAGATCTTCTCCTGATGCAAGGCGCCCACCTGGAGAACTAGAGGTGCAGTCTGGTAGTGAACAGCTTCGGTAAGAGACTGAGGAGATAGACAGGGACCGGGCTAGCTGGGTCACGGGTAGCCGCCATCTTTGGACCAATGTGGCTGCAATGAAACTGCCTGCAGACCCAGAGTCGATGAAGGCAGTAGTCTGGTGCGTTTGTCCTGAGGGTGTCTGGATGGACACTGGCAGAGACAACCTTGGAGAGGTAGCATTCACACCTATGGAGGCCTCTCCTACCGGACCTAGGTGCGAGCGTTTCCCGGACGCTGAGGATGTTGGGGACATCTCTGCCGGAAGTGATCAGAGCCATCGCAATAGAGACAGAGATTCAGCTCCAGTCGGCGAGCTCTCTCAACAGGGGTCAGGCGAGCTCGTTCTACCTGCATCGGAACGTCAGAAGTTAACTGGGGTACTGACGTGACTGGATTCTAGAAAACCGTTGCCAGCCGGTGATGGCGACGAGGCAGGCTTAGTCGCCGTTCTTGCCAGACCTCCTCCTCTCTCTCAGAAAACCGGTTGTCGACTCTGGTAGCCAGTAGGATGAGATCTTTCAAGGATGTAGGAAGATCTCGGGCGGAGAGCACGTCTTTCACCCGACTGGACAGGCCCTTCTTAAAGGTGGCTATTAGAGTGGCCTCATTCCAGTCTAATTCTGCTGCCAGGGTGCGGAACTGGATGGCGTAGTCGCCAACGGTGGAACTCCCTTGAGAGAGATTGAGGAGAACTGTCTCAGCCGAAGACGCACGGGCAGGTTCCTCAAAGACGGAGCGAAACTCGGCCAGGAAGGTTCGGAGATTGGCAGCAGCAGGGTCATCTTGGTCCCAGAGAGGCGTGGCCCGGGCCAGAGCTCTACCCTCCAGTAGGCTGATGATGAAAGCCACTTTAGAGCGCTCAGTGGACAACTGACTACTTAAAAGTTCAATGTGCATGGTGCATTGAGTCAGGAATCCTCTGCACAACTTGGGATCGCCTCCGTATTTACTCGGGAGAGCCAGTCGAAGTCTCGAAGGGGCTGCAGGAGGTGGTGAGTGCTGGGCTGTGATATGCTGTTGTAAGGCGGCGGTCAGTTGCTGAATCTGCTGCAACTGTTGCTGGATCTGTTGCGCCTGTTGGGCGACCACTCGGGCTACGTCGCGGATATCAGGCACCTCGCCGGGATCCATGGTTTGGAGCCTACTGTAACGCCTGGAGTCGTGGATCCACTGAACCGTCACTAGCGATGGTAGTAACCGCACCAGGGAGCGGAGTCTAAGGGGCTGCTGGTTTTCACCAGAGCCTGCCGCAAGGCGGGATGGACTTGCTGCGGCAGGCGACCCCCAGGTCGCTACCCCTGGCTTGGTTGCTAATGCCAGCAGGCGAGGCGTGGCAGGAGCAGTAGGCAGATGATAGTGCAGGCAGAGGTCTGTAGGCGTAACCGCAGGTGGCAGGCAGTGCCCAGGAACAATGGGTAAGCAGCGGACAGCGACTAGGAACAAGGACTGAGGTCAGGAACAACAGGGAGCTAGGCCAAACGCTATGGAAAGCATGTATAGGCTCCAACACGAGGGACAGGGCATGCTGGGATTTATAGGGAGAGATTGGTGCAACTTCCAATTAAATCTGAGACAGCCGGCGTGCGCGTGCCCTAGGAGGCAGGGACGCGCGCGCCGGCCGGAACAGACGGCACATGTCTTATCTACACAAATATGGTATTAATAAAAACCAGAGATCATGGCGCAAAAAATTATACCCCATACAGCCGCGTGCATGAAAAAATAGAAACGCTATAAGAGTCAAAAAAGGGCCATTGTAACACCTATTTGCAAAAAAAAAGTTTTACCGTTAATAAAAATAGTAAAACATTAGAAAAGCTATGTAAAATGCATATCGCTTTATTTTGACCAACCTATAGAATAAAGATAAAATGTCAGTTTTACTGTTAAGTGCATTACGTAAACAGGGAACCTCCCACAATTTGCAGAATTTTTTCCCCAATTTCACCCCATAAATTATATTTTGGGGGTTGCGTCATACATGGTATGGTAGATCAAAAGGACACTTGTTTCTGAAAAAATCCAAGCCCATATATGGCCCAGTAGCTGGAAAAATAAGAGTTATGGCTCTTAGAAGGCTAGGAGGAAAAAACGAAAACGCCAAATCGAAAATTGTTCTGGTCGTTAAGGCCATTTTGGGCTCTGTCCTTAAGGGGTTAAGTACATGTGAATGTACCCTGATGATTGGTTGCTACTCATGGGGCAGTGCTGTGTGCTTGCCCCCCAGGCTAAAATTTGCCAGCCAGCACCTGATAACATTACTTCCTAATATATCCTAGGCAGGGGCGTAGCTAATGTCTCCTGGGGCCTGGTGCGAGAGGTCAACTTGGGCCCCCCCACCTCCTCTTAAGACCAAGTGATGCTATTGGTGTGTGTGTGTGTGTGTATATATATATATATATATATATATATATATATATATATATATATATATATATATTATATATAAATATATACACTACAGTTCAAAAGTTTGGGGTCACCCAAACAATTTTGTGTTTTCCATGAAGAGTCACACTTCTTCACCACCATACGTTGTGAAATGAATAGAAAATAGAGTCAAGACATTGACAAGGTTAGAAATAATGATTTGTATTTGAAATAACATTGTTTTTACATCAAAATTTGCTTTCGTCAAAAAATCCTATTTTTGCAGCAATTACAGCATTGCACACCTTTGGCATTCTAGCTATTAATCTGTTAGGGTAAGCTGGAGAAATTGCACCCCACGCTTCTAGAAGCAGCTCCCACAAGTTTAATTGGTTGGATGGGCACTTCTGCCGTACCATACGGTCAAGCTGCTCCCACAACAGCTCAATGGGGTTCAGATCTGGTGACTGCGCTGGCCACTCCATTACCGATAGAATACCAGCTGCCTGATTCTGCTGTAAATAGTTCTTGCACAATTTGGAGGTGTGTTTAGGGTCATTGTCCTGTTGTAGGATGAAATTGGCTCCAATCAAGCGCTGTCCACTGGGTATGGCATGGCGTTGCAAAATTGAGTGATAGCCTTCCTTATTCAGAATCCCTTTTACCCTGTACAAATCTCCAACCTTACCAGCACCAAAGCAACCCCAGACAATCACGTTACCTCCACCACATTACCTCGCAGACGTGTGGACGTTGTCCAACCCCCTATCCGTGCAGCTGGTGTCTTTCAATGTGGAACTGAATCCCTGAGCGGGAGAAGATTACAAGTGCCTCTCTTACGCTGAAATATATTCCGTGCACCGTGGTGATGTATATGCAATTTGCTTAAAAAGACTTGTATGATTACATTTCATATTACTAAAAATAACAGCAAGTACTTTATGGTGTTGTGTCATTTATTGTTGGATACATGGTCTGGATTGACAATCCCCAGTTCACACACCGCAGTGAGAGGGGCTGCAGCACGGCTGATTAGCCTATTTGCATTAAACGTGAATAACACCACCGCTGCTACTGACTAATACCACCACATAGTGACTAATACTACCACATACTGACTAACACCACCGCTGCTACTGACTAATACCCCCACATACTGACTAACACCACTGCTGCTACTGACTAATACCACCACATACTAACACCACCACATACTGACTAACACCGCCACATACTGACTAACACCACCGCTGCTACTAAATACAATCTTATAGATGGCCCCCTCTTCCCTCCGTGCAAGCAGATAAAAAAAAACAAAAAACACACACAACTTACTTAACAACGCACTCCCCCATCGAGCATCTCTTGTCCCGCAGGCTGCGTCTGCCCCCGACTGGTGTGCGGCTGCCGGGGGTGTCCCATCCCTGGCAGCGCGTGCATCTGAGAGCTCCCTGTCCGCCGGGGATGTGACTTCAGGCACAGGGAGCATCTCGAATAAGTGCTCCCTGTAATGGAAGTCTGAGCTACAGGGGCACAGAGAGCTCTCTGATGCGTGCGTTGCCAGGGATAGGACCGGACACCCCTGGCAGCTGCACGACAGCCGGGGGCAGACAGAGTTGGCCTCCTGTGACCACAAGCAAAACAATGCTTGGGGTCACAAGAGTGATTGATGAGGGGGCCCTCGCGCGCCCCCCTTGTGCCAGGCCGGGTCGCATCGACGACCGCTGCGACCCTGGTAGTTACGCCACTGATCCTAGGCTTTGTATGTATCCTTTTCTATGTGCGTATGTTGTTTACATTCTAACCTGAATCTACTTCCCCCTTAACCCCTTAGTAACCGCCGATGCAGCTTTTTACGGCGGTTGCTAAGGGGCCTTATTCTGCTGCCATCAGCTTTTTACGGCGATGGCAGAGAATAGGGCAGCGGGGCCGGTGAGGCTCCCACCCCATCCCCCTAGCTACCAGAGGTAGCTAAGGGGTTGGGGCAGTGTGTGGGGTCCGTCCCGACCACCCCCAGCATCGGCGATCGCTGCCTTTAACGTAAGAGCGGTGGCCGCCGGTAACGGGCATTGACGGCGCTGCTGCTGACTTTGACGGTGAGGGGAGATGAGAAATGTGTCCCCCCCACCCCCCAGATTAACCCCTAGTGGACCGGTCACTAACCCTCCCCTCCCCTGGCGGTCATCACCTCCAAGATAGCCGTCTTCATCACTGTGAGCAGACTATGTCACAGTGATGAAAATGAATAAAACAATCAAAGCCTCATTCTCTTCGCCACCGGAGGTGGTGGAGAGCATGGGGCAGTGATCGGGGACCACCCTGTGTGGTCCCGGTACAAGCGATCCCATCCAACTCCCCCCCCTAGTCGCCCTTCCACCCCTGGAGGAGGTATACTTACCTGATCCAGGGAGGTCCTTCCTCCTCGGCGTCCAGACAGCTGCTGAAGTGCGGATGCGCTTCAGAAGCAGTCAACTGGCAGGGATCAATTTGGTCCGTCTCCCTGAATTATGATTACTGTGATAGAAAATATCACAGTAATCATAGTAATATAACAAAAAAAAGTGTAAAAGTACAAAAAGTGAAAAACATACAAAAATATAAAACACACACTTTTTATTATCTTAATAATTGCGGTTTACTTCCAGATTACCCATACCCCCTTAGATTACCCATAACCACCGCAGGTTGCCTGTAACCACCGCAGGTTTCCCGTAACCACCGCATGTTGCCCACAACCACCGGACATTGCCCGTAACCACCCCAAATTGCCAGTGACCTCCTCCAGATTGTCCGTAATCCCCCCAGATTGCCCTTAACCACCCCAAATTACATGTACCCACCCCAGATTACCTATAAGCACTCCAGTTTATCCGTAACAATCCCAGATTGTCTGTAACCACCGCAGGTTGCCCGTAACCACCCCAGGTTGCCCTTAATCATGCCAGATTACACGTAACCCCCCCCCCCCCGCAGATTGCACGTAACCGCACGTTGCCTTTGACCACCGCACGTTACCTCTAACCACCGCACGTTACCTCTAACCACCGCACGTTACCTCTACCCACCGGACATTGCCTGTAACCACCCCAGATTACCTATAAGCACTTCAGTTTATTCGTAACCACCCCATATTGTCTGTAACCACCCAGGTTGCCCGTAACCTCCCCACGTTGCCTGTAATCAAGCCAGATTACACGTAACCCCCCACAGATTGCACATAACCACCGCACGTTGCCTCTAACCACCGCACGTTAGCCATAACCACCCCAAATTGCCAATGACCCTCTCCAGATTGCCCGTAACAACGCCAGATTGCAGCAACCACCCTAAATTACATGTACCCATCCCAGATTACCTATAAGCACTTCAGTTTATCCGTAACCACCCCAGATTGTCTGTAACCACCCCAGACTGTCCGTAACCACCCCAGATTGTCTGTAACCCCCCCCCCCATGTTGCCCATAACCACCCCATGTTGCTCGTAACCACCCCATGTTGTCCGTAACCACCCCAAATTGCCAGTGACCCCCTCTAGATTGTCCATAATCACCCCAGATTGCCCGTAACCACCCCAAATTACATGTACCCACCCCAGATTACCTATAAGCACTTCAGTTTATCCGTAACAATCCCAGATTGTCTGTAACCACCGTAGGTTGCCCGTAACCACCCCAGGTTGCCAATAATCATGCCAGATTACACGTTACCCCACCAGATTGCATGTAACCACCGTACATTGCCTTTGACCACCGCATGTATAGCATGAGCCTATACATGAAAGAATGTATAGGCTCCAACACGAGGGACAGGGCATGCTGGGATTTATAGGGAGTGATTGGTGCAACTTCCAATTAAATCTGAGACAGCCGGCGTGCGCGCGCCCTAGGAGGCAGGGACGCGCGCGCCGGCCGGAACAGACGGCACATGTCTTATCTACACAAATATGGTATTAATAAAAACCAGAGATCATGGCGCAAAAAATTATACCCCATACAGCCGCGTGCATGAAAAAATAGAAACGCTATAAGAGTCAAAAAAGGGCCATTGTAACACCTATTTGCAAAAAAAAAGTTTTACCGTTAATAAAAATTGTAAAACATTAGAAAAGCTATGTAAAATGCATATCGCTTTATTTTGACCAACCTATAGAATAAAGATAAAATGTCAGTTTTACTGTGAAGTGCATTACGTAAACAGGGAACCTCCCACAATTTGCAGAATTTTTTCCCCAATTTCACCCCATAAATTATATTTTGGGGGTTGCGTCATACATGGTATGGTAGATCAAAAGGACACTTGTTTCTGAAAAAATCCAAGCCCATATATGGCCCAGTAGCTGGAAAAATAAGAGTTATGGCTCTTAGAAGGCTAGGAGGAAAAAACGAAAACGCCAAATCGAAAATTGTTCTGGTCGTTAAGGCCATTTTGGGCTCTGTCCTTAAGGGGTTAAGTACATGTGAATGTACCCTGATGATTGGTTGCTACTCATGGGGCAGTGCTGTGTGCTTGCCCCCCAGGCTAAAATTTGCCAGCCAGCACCTGATAACATTACTTCCTAATATATCCTAGGCAGGGGCGTAGCTAATGTCTCCTGGGGCCTGGTGCGAGAGGTCAACTTGGGCCCCCCCCCCTCCTCTTAAGACCAAGTGATGCTATTGGTGTGTGTGCATATATATATATATATATATATATATATATATATATATATATATATATATTATATATAAATATATACACTACAGTTCAAAAGTTTGGGGTCACCCAAACAATTTTGTGTTTTCCATGAAGAGTCACACTTCTTCACCACCATACGTTGTGAAATGAATAGAAAATAGAGTCAAGACATTGACAAGGTTAGAAATAATGATTTGTATTTGAAATAACATTGTTTTTACATCAAAATTTGCTTTCGTCAAAAAATCCTATTTTTGCAGCAATTACAGCATTGCACACCTTTGGCATTCTAGCTATTAATCTGTTAGGGTAAGCTGGAGAAATTGCACCCCACGCTTCTAGAAGCAGCTCCCACAAGTTTAATTGGTTGGATGGGCACTTCTGCCGTACCATACGGTCAAGCTGCTCCCACAACAGCTCAATGGGGTTCAGATCTGGTGACTGTGCTGGCCACTCCATTACCGATAGAATACCAGCTGCCTGATTCTGCTGTAAATAGTTCTTGCACAATTTGGAGGTGTGTTTAGGGTCATTGTCCTGTTGTAGGATGAAATTGGCTCCAATCAAGCGCTGTCCACTGGGTATGGCATGGCGTTGCAAAATTGAGTGATAGCCTTCCTTATTCAGAATCCCTTTTACCCTGTACAAATCTCCAACCTTACCAGCACCAAAGCAACCCCAGACAATCACGTTACCTCCACCACATTACCTCGCAGACGTGTGGACGTTGTCCAACCCCCTATCCGTGCAGCTGGTGTCTTTCAATGTGGAACTGAATCCCTGAGCGGGAGAAGATTACAAGTGCCTCTCTTACGCTGAAATATATTCCGTGCACCGTGGTGATGTATATGCAATTTGCTTAAAAAGACTTGTATGATTACATTTCATATTACTAAAAATAACAGCAAGTACTTTATGGTGTTGTGTCATTTATTGTTGGATACATGGTCTGGATTGACAATCCCCAGTTCACACACCGCAGTGAGAGGGGCTGCAGCACGGCTGATTAGCCTATTTGCATTAAACGTGAATAACACCACCGCTGCTACTGACTAATACCACCACATAGTGACTAATACTACCACATACTGACTAACACCACCGCTGCTACTGACTAATACCCCCACATACTGACTAACACCACTGCTGCTACTGACTAATACCACCACATACTAACACCACCACATACTGACTAACACCGCCACATACTGACTAACACCACCGCTGCTACTAAATACAATCTTATAGATGGCCCCCTCTTCCCTCCGTGCAAGCAGATAAAAAAAAAAAAAAAAAACACACACAACTTACTTAACAACGCACTCCCCCATCGAGCATCTCTTGTCCCGCAGGCTGCGTCTGCCCCCGACTGGTGTGCGGCTGCCGGGGGTGTCCCATCCCTGGCAGCGCGCGCATCTGAGAGCTCCCTGTCCGCCGGGGATGTGACTTCAGGCACAGGGAGCATCTCGAATAAGCGCTCCCTGTAATGGAAGTCTGAGCTACAGGGGCACAGAGAGCTCTCTGATGCGTGCGTTGCCAGGGATAGGACCGGACACCCCTGGCAGCTGCACGACAGCCGGGGGCAGACAGAGTTGGCCTCCTGTGACCACAAGCAAAACAATGCTTGGGGTCACAAGAGTGATTGATGAGGGGGCCCTCGCGCGCCCCCCTTGTGCCAGGCCGGGTCGCATCGACGACCGCTGCGACCCTGGTAGTTACGCCACTGATCCTAGGCTTTGTATGTATCCTTTTCTATGTGCGTATGTTGTTTACATTCTAACCTGAATCTACTTCCCCCTTAACCCCTTAGTAACCGCCGATGCAGCTTTTTACGGCGGTTGCTAAGGGGCCTTATTCTGCTGCCATCAGCTTTTTACGGCGATGGCAGAGAATAAGGCAGCGGGGCCGGTGAGGCTCCCACCCCATCCCCCTAGCTACCAGAGGTAGCTAAGGGGTTGGGGCAGTGTGTGGGGTCCGTCCCGACCACCCCCAGCATCGGCGATCGCTGCCTTTAACGTAAGAGCGGTGGCCGCCGGTAACGGGCATTGACGGCGCTGCTGCTGACTTTGACGGTGAGGGGAGATGAGAAATGTGTCCCCCCCACCCCCCAGATTAACCCCTAGTGGACTGGTCACTAACCCTCCCCTCCCCTGGCGGTCATCACCTCCAAGATAGCCGTCTTCATCACTGTGAGCAGACTATGTCACAGTGATGAAAATGAATAAAACAATCAAAGCCTCATTCTCTTCGCCACCGGAGGTGGTGGAGAGCATGGGGCAGTGATCGGGGACCACCCTGTGTGGTCCCGGTACAAGCGATCCCATCCAACTCCCCCCCCTAGTCGCCCTTCCACCCCTGGAGGAGGTATACTTACCTGATCCAGGGAGGTCCTTCCTCCTCGGCGTCCAGACAGCTGCTGAAGTGCGGATGCGCTTCAGAAGCAGTCAACTGGCAGGGATCAATTTGGTCCGTCTCACTGAATTATGATTACTGTGATAGAAAATATCACAGTAATCATAGTAATATAACAAAAAAAAGTGTAAAAGTACAAAAAGTGAAAAACATACAAAAATATAAAACACACACTTTTTATTATCTTAATAATTGCGGTTTACTTCCAGATTACCCATACCCCCTTAGATTACCCATAACCACCGCAGGTTGCCTGTAACCACCGCAGGTTTCCCGTAACCACCGCATGTTGCCCACAACCACCGGACATTGCCCGTAACCACCCCAAATTGCCAGTGACCTCCTCCAGATTGTCCGTAATCCCCCCAGATTGCCCTTAACCACCCCAAATTACATGTACCCACCCCAGATTACCTATAAGCACTCCAGTTTATCCGTAACAATCCCAGATTGTCTGTAACCACCGCAGGTTGCCCGTAACCACCCCAGGTTGCCCTTAATCATGCCAGATTACACGTAACCCCCCCCCCCCCCAGATTGCACGTAACCGCACGTTGCCTTTGACCACCGCACGTTACCTCTAACCACCGCACGTTACCTCTAACCACCGCACGTTACCTTTACCCACCGGACATTGCCTGTAACCACCCCAGATTACCTATAAGCACTTCAGTTTATTCGTAACCACCCCATATTGTCTGTAACCACCCAGGTTGCCCGGACCCTCCCCACGTTGCCTGTAATCAAGCCAGATTACACGTAACCCCCCACAGATTGCACATAACCACCGCACGTTGCCTCTAACCACCGCACGTTAGCCATAACCACCCCAAATTGCCAATGACCCTCTCCAGATTGCCCGTAACAACGCCAGATTGCAGCAACCACCCCAAATTACATGTACCCATCCCAGATTACCTATAAGCACTTCAGTTTATCCGTAACCACCCCAGATTGTCTGTAACCACCCCAGACTGTCCGTAACCACCCCAGATTGTCTGTAACCCCCCCCCATGTTGCCCATAACCACCCCATGTTGCTCGTAACCACCCCATGTTGTCCGTAACCACCCCAAATTGCCAGTGACCCCCTCTAGATTGTCCATAATCACCCCAGATTGCCCGTAACCACCCCAAATTACATGTACCCACCCCAGATTACCTATAAGCACTTCAGTTTATCCGTAACAATCCCAGATTGTCTGTAACCACCGTAGGTTGCCCGTAACCACCCCAGGTTGCCAATAATCATGCCAGATTACACGTTACCCCACCAGATTGCATGTAACCACCGTACATTGCCTTTGACCACCGCATGTTGCCTCTAACCACCGCACATTACCTCTGACCACCGCACGTTGCCTGAAACTATCCCAAATTGCCAACGACCTCCTCCAGATTGCCCGTAACCACGTCAGATTGCCGTACCCACCCCAGATTACCTATAAGCACAGTTTATCCGTAACCACCCCTGATTGTCTGTAACCACTCCAGATTGCCCGTAACCTCCCCACGTTGCCTGTAACCACCCCACGTTGCCTGTAATCACGCCAGATTACACTTACCCCCCCCCAGATTGCACATAACCACTGCACGTTACCTCTGACCACCGCACGTTGCTTGTAACCAGGGGCGTAGCTAGCATTCAAGGGGCCCCATAGCAAGAAAAGCTGTAAGGGCCCCCCCTCCCCTACGCACAACACGAAGCACAGCATATAGGAGGCTCTTATCAACCGCCTACCCTGTCTCTATCGCAGGTCTTCCCAGCAGGTTATCTAAGCACAACAGGCAGCAGGTCATAGATGGAGGATGTGAGCTGCTCCTCTGAGACACCGTCCCAGGGTGGGGTAGGGAAGGAAAAGATTATATTGTATATTGTAGTTATTGTAGTTAGCCCCCCAATAGTTTTTAATCCTCTCATTAGCGCCCAGTATGGTAGCTAACTCCTTCCTGTACTGCCCCATATAGTAGTTACTCCCCAATAGAGCCCCATATAGTTGTAAGGCCCCCATAGTGACTCATATGGTAGCCAATCCCCGCCATAGCACTCCATACGGTAGCCAATCCCCCCAATAGTGCCCCATACAGTATCCAATCCCCCCAATAGGGCCCCAGATAGTATCCAATCCCCCCAATAGTGCCCCAGATAGTATCCAATCCCCCAATAGTGCCCCATATAGTATGCAATCCGCCCATATAGTATCCAATCCCCCCAATAGTGCCCAATATAGTATCCAGACCCCCCAATAGTGCCCCATATATACTCAACAGCCACTTTATTAGGTACACCATGCTAGTAACGGGTTGGACCCCCTTTTGCCTTCAGAACTGCCTCAATTCTTCGTCGCATAGATTCAACAAGGTGCTGGAAGCATTCCTCAGAGATTTTGGTCCATATTGACATGATGGCATCACAAAGTTGCCGCAGATTTGTCAGCTGCACATCCATGATGCAAATCTCCCGTTCCACCACAACCCAAAGATGCTCTATTGGATTGAGATCTGGTGACTGTGGAGGCCATTTGAGTACAGTGAACTCATTGTCATGTTCAAGAAACCAGTCTGAGATGATTCTAGCTTTATGACATGGCGCATTATCCTGCTAAAAGTAGCCATCAGATGTTGGGTACATTGTGGTCATAAAGGGATGGACATGGTCAGCAACAATACTCAGGTAGGCTGTGGCATTGCAACGATGCTAAATTGTTACCAAGGGGCCCAAAGAGTGCTAAGAAAATATTCCCCACACCATGACACCACCACCACCAGCCTAAACCGTTGATACAAGGCAGGATGGATCCATGCTTTCATGTTGTTGACGCCAAATTCTGACCCTACCATCCGAATGTCGCAGCAGAAATCGAGACTCATCAGACCAGGCTACGTTTTTCCAATCTTCTACTGTCCAATTTCGATGAGCTTGTGCAAATTGTAGCCTCAGTTTCCTGTTCTTAGCTGAAAGGAGTGACACCCGGTGTGGTCACCCCATCTGCCTCAAAATTCGACGTACTGTGCGTTCAGAGATGCTCTTCTGCCTACCTTGGTTGTAAAGGTTGGCTATTTGAGTCACTGTTGCCTTTCTATCAGCTCAAACCAGTCTGCCCATTCTCCTCTGACCTCTGGCATCAACAAGGCATTTCCGCCCACAAAACTGCTGCTCACTGGATGTTTTTTCTTTTTCGGACCATTCTCTGTAAACCCTAGAGATGGTTGTGCGTGAAAATCCCAGTAGATCAGCAGTTTCTGAAATACTCAGACCAGCCCTTCTGGCATCAACAACCATGCCACGTTCAAAGGCACTCAAATCACCTTTCTTCCCCATACTGATGCTCGGTTTGAACTGCAGGAGATTGTCTTGACCATGTCTACATGCCTAAATGCACTGAGTTGCCGCCATGTGATTGGCTGATTAGAAATTAAGTGGTAACGTGCAGTTGGACAGGTGTACCTAATAAAGTGGCCGGTGAGTGTAGTATCCAATCCCCTCCAATAGTGCCCCATATAGTATGCAATCTGCCCATCTAGTGCCCATATAGTATCCAATCCCCCCAATAGTGCCCATATAGTATACAATCCGCCCATATAGTGCCCATATAGTATCCAATCCCCCCAATATAGTGCCCTATATAGTATCCAAACCCCCAATAGTGCCCCATATAGTATCCAATCCCCTCCAATAGTGCCCCATATAGTATCCAATCC